>NC_051428.1:13570051-13573326 GCF_015228065.2 Penaeus monodon | reverse complement strand
TTATTATTCCTCCCACGTGGAAAACAGCCACGTGGTCCACTGGTAATAGAAATAGAATTATCCACATCCTGTACAAGAAATAGAATTATCCACATCTTATACGCACACGCACACGCACACGCACACACACACACACACCACACACACACACACACACACACACCACACACACACACACACACACACGCACACACACACATGCACACACACACACACACACACACACACCACACACACACACACACACATATATATATATATTATATATATATTATATTATATATATATATCTATATTTTATATGTATGTATGTAAGTAAGCAAGTATATATATATATATATATAATATCATATATATATATCTATATATATATATATATATATCTATATCTATATATATATATCTATATATTTATCTATATTATATATATATATATATATATCATCTATATTCTGTATGTCATGTTGTATGCAGTTATTATCATTATATATATATATATATATATATACAATATTATATGTATATAAATACATATTTATATATTAACATATACTGCACACACACACACACACGCACACACACACACACCACACACACACCACACACACACACACACCACACACACACACACACCACACACACACACACACCACACACACACACACACACACACACACACATCAACACACATACACACACACACACATAAACACAGGTGTGTGTGTCCCCGCTGTTGCTGTCACCTGCAATACGTGTTCGGCAGGCAGATAGCAAAAAGCTTCATAGAGAGTCTGCACTGAGGAAGAGTGGTAACATTTTTCGATAACTAAAATAAAATGTTTTTGTAACATTAGTGAATATTACTTAAATGAACACCCTGGATATGAAACGCGGATTCGTGGAGCGTAATAAGCGAGCTCAACCTCAGACCGGAGAGTCGTCGCTGGCACTGCGAGCTGGTGGGACTCTGACTGCCAGACTACTTGACCGGCAGCTTACGTGAACAGTATACTATATTTTCTCCTTGGAGTTTATATCTGGGTGAAATCCTCTTAATAAGACAAACAAATCTATCATATTTAAGTATCATGCTGTGACCACGATCGCTCAAACATGAGCCTATACCGTTGAAGAAGAAGAAGAATTTCGGAGGATAGGTGGATAGGTGGATATTTGTTACCTACTAGCGTATTCTGCAAGTGTAGCGGCTGTGACCCGCAAACCTCTTCACTGGCGAGGTGTGTGTGCGGAAGTCATACCTGGGTCGTCGTCAGTCCTGTGCGCGCCTCGTCTGGTGGCGGATCCCGTGTTATATAATGTCTGCAGTGCCACTGTTACTCTGATTTGGATTTACGACAGTGGAGATTAAGAAAGAAAGAAAGGAAAAAACGAAATGGGGTTCGAGAAACACTGAAACATTAAGGGAAAATTACTCAAGCCTTTGGCCTTGGGAAATATTTTTAATGGATGCTTTAGGAGGAGGGATAAATATGGACCTGCGGCTGTGTGTTATTGTGTTGATTTCAACTCACTTTGTGCCTTTTATTCGAGGACAAGGTACGTGACAATCTCATTTCCGTGAAGGTTCGTAATGGCGGCGATAGCGAGCGTGATGCTGTTTTAAATGCCTTGGTGTGGAGCTTATGCTTAAGGACATTTTGGCAGACGTGATAGACATTAACTGTGTGGGAGTAACAGTGATGGTTTAAGAGACTAAAGGAAAAGTAGAAAAACAGTTAATGCCATCAGATTTGGAAGTACTGTAGTATTTTGTCCTCCACAGGCATTGCAGCCTTGGGCGGTGACCGAGGAAGTGATGGAGGCATTGCAGCGTTGGGCGCTGACGTTACAGCGGTGAGCGGAGGTGACAACGGAAGCGCAGGAGGCTGCCAGGATCTCCATCCCTCTTGCAGGGGTGGGGGGGGGGGAATGCGAGATCAATCCGGCATACATGCTTGCCAACTGCCCGTCACGTGCGACTCCGTATGCCTCAAAGTAAGGAAGAAAATCAGACAAAGTAGGGTTATCGTAAAGCATAGTGCGAGAGAGTTTTTTTTCTTTACTCTTTATATCATACATAATATAGCTGTAAATCTTAATATCTCTCTCTCCCTACCTACCTATGGGCTCTTGGCTTTCTACTAATAAGAAATTGCACCCTGAAAGCCTTCCTGTTGCTTCCTTAAGGAGCGACGGCGATCTAAAAGTCCGCTGTCACGCCTTCCTGAGTCCGCAGAATCCAAGGGAATAACGAACAAAAGGTATCGTCTCTGCTTAATAACCATCTCCATCTCTGGGTGCATACCGAGCTCGTACATACCGAAAGATAGGAAGGGCAATGTTTTACTTCCCGGGTCAAAGCAAGAAGCTAATTCTCCTACCATCTGTATCCCCATTTTATTGCTCAGCGTAACCTGTGTTTTTATGGCTATAATTGTTCCAGCATCATTAAAAAGCGTGTTTAAATTTACTGCCTATGTAAAATTATTTCATCAGGTTTGCTTGAGCTGCCCCTTACCGTTTGGCTGTGGATCTTCAGTGGCTTTCTCGTCCCTCCTTAGACTCTGTTCTCATCCTGGTCGCTTATGAATGGTAGTGGGATCTGCGGGTTTCGAAGATCCAGCCTGTAGCCTACATCATTATCCGATCCGTGTCTGATAGAACTAACCAGCTCCGTTGTCTTGACCAGGATTCAGACAGGCTTCCATCGTGACAGCTATGCCTTAATCTCATCATTGTTAACAGTGGTATAGATAATTTCGACACATATTTCAGTGTGCAGTAATCGATATACGAAAATTAATTTTAACTAGGATACACACCCGGTAACACCGTGTTACTGTTGCGCTGCAGCTGTCAGTCAGCATATAATATAATGATATATGACCCTTTTTTGACGCGTAGCCGTTGTGAAATCATCTTATCAATCTAGCATACACATCGAGTATTTGATGATTTAATTATTTGCACGGTGGCGTTACGCATGTTACTGCATCATTTATAACCTTTAGGCTGGCTCCCCTCCCTTCACAAGCTTACTTTCCGTCCCTCCCTTTCTCGTTCTTAAAATTTTACTATTAGAAATATATAATCAAATTAATTTTCTTGCATTTTGTAGCATCCCGAAACCCCTAACACTTTGATACACTGATGTATCATGGTCGCTACAAGCACGGGGTCATCGAAGTCTGTACTAAATTTTTTAAAAGAGAAGATGTCATATTTCTCTATTTTACATAAAAATCTCAATGGCAAACCATTTAATACTTAATATG
>NC_051428.1:13544354-13564951 GCF_015228065.2 Penaeus monodon | reverse complement strand
AAACCAATTTAAAAATTTTTTGATTTTATTCGGCTAGAAAAGTAAATTCCCCCCCGTATGCACAACAAAATATGTAATGAAAGAAATTTATATATATATATATATATATTTATATATATATATAACTATTATATAATAATATATATAAAAATAATAATTTTAAACCCTTTGGACATCATGCATTGTTAAAATTGCGAAACACACACACACACACAACCCACAAACACACACAACAACACACACCAACACACACCCAAAACCCACACACACCCACACACACCACACACACACACAACACACAAACACACAAACAATAGAAAATACAATATATATATAATATATAATAAAATATAAAAATATAGATAATTGTTAATATGGGACATACAAACACACACAACAACACACAAAAACCCCACACACACACACACACCACACACACCACCAAAAACACACACACACAAACACCACACACACACACACACACGCACACACACTCACACACACGCACACTAAACCACACACACACAATGCACACACACACACGCAAAATAACACACCAGCACATAAAATATATAAACATAGTTTATTACGGAAAAACCACAACAACCCACACCCCAAAACACCACACCACACACACACACACACACAACACACACCCACACACACACACACACAATATGTTATTAAATGTATAATATATATATGATATATATATAGTAAAATAATATATATATATTTTAATATTAATAATATTTTAAAATATATAAATAATATTTATAATATATATATTATATATATATATATATAAAAATATATAATAAATATAGTATACATACGTACAAAATATACATATATAATATATATAATATATATAATATATATATATATATATATATATTATATATATATTGTATGTAGTTATATTATATGTAAGTGTAAATATATATATTATATATAATAGATATATTATAATATAATTAATAATATATATATTTATATTTTTATTTTAAAAAAACACACACACCCCACACACACACAAACAACACACCAACACATACACACACACACACACACACCACACCAAACACACACACACACACATACACACACACACAGACAACACACACAAACCCACACACACACACACACCAACACACACACACACCACACACGCGAGAGAGAGTTTAAAAAGTTGTGGAAAAAGTCCAAAACTAAAAATCTTTGCACCTAAAACCCCTTTTTTGTCCCAACATGTTATAACATATTCGACATGAACCTAAAGGAGAAAAAAACGACGCGCCATTTGGAATCGGCACCTTTCAAGAAACATGAAATCCCCCAAAATCGAGGCCAGAAAAAAACATAAACTGGTGAAACCGGTTGGGACGTTTTGGGAACAAGTTTATGGTGACAAAAACCCCAAAAATCAACAACAATATGGAAAAGTCGGTTCGAAAGCAAGAAAAAAACAAAATTTGAGAGGCCCAGCAGTAGCGGCCATCAGTCTTTTGTGGGGGAAACATTGTGGTTTTCTGACATGATTATAAGGATAGATGAATAAACGAATTATAAAAAGGGCACATCAAAATCTTGTGGGTTTTGCACACAAATTCTGGTGGAGAGTTTTAGGGCCCAAACAAGCTTTCTGCTTAATTGGTCCCAGGTGTTGTGCCCAGACAGCAGCAAACAAGGGTAATCTTTCAGTGGAAATTTGAATAAGGGGGATGAGGACTTTGAAGTTTTTCTACAGGAATTGTGACAGGATGAAACAGGTTCTCCCAGTACGCCCCAGGGGAAAAAACAATCAAAGCAGGGGTTTCCCCATTGGGAAAGGGCCCAGTAAAATAAAAATTTGAGCTTCAAGAGGAGGGGTTAGGGCCACTGTCTTCGGATGCGAGGGAATTTTTCGGGTTGACTTCCTCGAGAGGTGAAAAACATTACATGGCTTGTTTAAATGCGTTTGAGAAACTGAAAAAAAAAGAAAAAGAAAAAAAAAAAACCCCCCCGGAAGCTGCATCATCGCGTCCTCTTCCACCACGACAATGAACCTTTTTCCCCCGCTGGGGCGACATGAGCTGTGGTGCATAAATTTTAAAAGGGAATAGCCCGACATCCCCCTTAAAGTCCCGTTTTACCCCTATCTGTTTTCTTTTTTAAAAAAAAAAAAAAAAAAAAAAAAAAAAATTTGAAAGGTACCAATTTCCCATCGGTGAAGAGAAAAAAGAGCTTTTGCATGGTTCCGACAATGACCCCATTTTACTCAGCGGACTTAAAGGTTGGCTAAACTTTTGCAGAACTGTATTGACCAAAAATGAAGCTATTTTTAAAAAAAAACATCAAACTTTCATACTTTTCCACGAACTTTTGATTTTCTCTCGTATGTACATTCACACACAAATGTCATACACAAAACGTACGCAGGCACAACATATACCATATACATATATACACAACATATAAGCATATAAATAAAAAGGGATAAAATTAAAATTTTAATTTTAATTATTTTATTTATTTATATATATATATATATATATGCAATATATACACTCACACACACACACACCACAACCACAACACCCCACACCACACACACACACACACCCAACACCCACCACACACACCCAACACAACACCAACACACACACAAAATAAATATTATATTTTATATATTTTAATATAATATATATATATTAATATTAATATATAAATATAGTATATACACGAAATGCATCATAGTGTGTATATGTATTATAGGGAATTATATATATATATAAAAATAATATATATATAAATATATATATAATATATAATATTTTTGGGGTTTTGGGGTGTGTGGTACATTTAATGATATATATAATGTATGTAAAATTGTATATATGAATTACATAATCAATAACACACATGCTTTTTACACACACACACACCCCAAATAAAAATAACATTAAAAATAATGTAGTTAATATAATTTTTAATATATAAAAATATATGTATATATATATTATATGAACACCCACACACACACACACACACACACCACCACACCACACACAACACAACACAAACAAACACACCCCAAACCCCATACCCACACATAAACACACATACACCACACACACACACACGCAACAAAAACACACACCACACACACACACAAAAACCACACACCCCAACAACACACACACACACCACAACCCCACACGCACACCACACACGCGCACACACACACAACCACACGTAAAAGGCATACCCTTAGTACAATGGTAAACAGAGGGTATTTATATTTTTAAAGGGTTGACTCTTTTTTTTTAGATTTGACACCACGCAGTATAAGAAACACGACATGTTAGTTATAGGGTTATGGGGCCCGCGCGGGGGCAGGGTCACCCCACCCGGAGGGAGGCGAGAGGTCCCCTACGCGCGGTGCTTCACACGAACCCCCGGGGAAAAACGGGTAGATATAAAATGTGCCCTCCCCCTCGCTGAGCGGGGGGTTCTTTTTTGGGGACATTTGGATCCACGTGGAAAAACCCACGTGGTCCACTGGTATAGAAATAAAATTATCCACATCCTTAACCAAAAGAATTTTTCCACATTTAAATTTTTGCTGGGCCCCCTATCGGGCCTCCCCCTCGAGGGCCTTCAAGGGTGACCTAAGGGGGCTGGTCGTTGTTCTCGTGCTCGTCCGGGTCCCTTTTCGTGGTTTCTCGCCCCTGTCGTCCAATCTCTGGCCTCTGGTAAGCCCGTCCTCTTTCACACGCCCTCAAAAGCTCGCAAGGTCCTCCTTGATTCGGATTCGTCTTGACCTCCCGTAGTCCTGGCCGGGCCTAACTCGGGGCGTCCTCGTCCACACGCCTCCAGATCTCGTCCAGGTTTCCGCGTCCACACGTCCTCGTAATTTACCGGATCTACGGGCGTTGGGGCGGGGGCGGCTTCCGGGGCTGCCCCTGCGCTACGAGTTGGAGTTAAACGGACTGAGGCGTCCCCAGGCACAGCATTCGGGGCGCTGATCCCTGCGGCAAGGTGTGGTTTGGATTAGGGGAGTCTGGCAGGCAACACTTTTTTGACGAAAATCCTGGTCCGTGGGCCATGGCGACTTCGAGACGTCCTTTTTACAGCACCTAAGGGCCCTCCTTGGTGCCTGTCGGCCCGACTGAAATTTAAAAAGCGGGGAGCCAGATCATACACGTAAGGGCCAGAGTAAGAGAAAAAAGAAAGGCAACAGAGAAGATGGGGTGGTAATTACCACTACCCGGTTTTCATAACAATTTAGGTTTTTAAGTTTTTTTTAATTTATTTTCGTCTTTTTTTTTTCTTTTTGTGTTTTATTTTCAAAAAGGGTAAAGAAAAAAAATAGAAGAGGGAGTGCAGTAGGGTCCGCATAGACCTTTTTGAACCCCAAACCCTTCTCGATAGATATGAGAATAGAAAAGGGGAACGACATCGGCGATCCCGAAGACTTTTTGAACATAGTCGTCACACAGATAAGAAATAGAGTAATTTGATTTTATTACAACCCTCGTCACGCGGACAAAAATTTCGGGAAAAAGATACATAATAAATCTTTACGCCCGGCACAGACAGAACCAGCCTTATTAATGAAAAAGGGTCAGTGTTTTTGTCCCGCGTGTGTAGGAGGTGAAGGGGTGGTATGGTGTTGAGTGAAGCTAACGTAATGAGAGGGAAAACGAGTGACCCCCACAGAGAATGAATCATAAACACGAATATTTTAAAGTCACTTTAAAAAAAATGAAGTAAATTAGCAATGTAGTATTTAAGATTTTTTCAACTACCACATTGAATCAACAAAAATGATATGCGACAGAAAGTACGCAGAAGAATGGTGACATAAAAAAAATATTCGCCAAATTATCAAGCAAATCTTTCGGGGTCAAAATTGAACTGCCGAGGTACATGTCTAGCTTTGACGTCAGACTTCAATAAAAAACAAAAAACGGGGGGATCCATACCCAAAGCCGTAATAAATGAAGCGACTTGAGCCAGGAAAATAAATCCGCCTCTTTGCGTATCTGTAATGGGCGCTCGCAAAATTTCCCCAAGGATTATAAATTTCACGAATCACACAAAAGTGGGGGGGACCCAAAAAAATGCAAAGGGGCTTTAAGAGGGGGAAAGGTGTGATAATAAGCGAATAAGATTCTAGCTTAAACCCCAGTCCCCCATAATTACGGGCGTAAACCCCGGGTCACACCCATAAAGGGAGCCAACGAACGAAAAACTTTTCTCTCGAAAGACGGAGCGCAGATTATTAGGCGTTTACCAAACCCCGGGGCAATATGGGAATCCTGGCACTATGATTGGGGGAAGATCCTACGCTATATTCAAACTAAGAATTTTAAGAATTTTCCCCTTAATATTCGTTCTGCGCCGATAGAACGTGTCACCAAAAAACAATGTAAAATGATCATCTGAAAAACCACGCCGCCCCCCGACCGGGAAAAGAGAAATGAGGTCGGGCAAGACAGGAAATTAACCCCTTTTCAACCAAAATGACCCTAAGCGAAGAAAAGGGGAAGGTAGGTCGGGCGCGAGGGTTAGGAACGAGATAAAATGAAATGAAATTGGATAAGAGAAAAAAAGAACGCGTTAAATTCGTTGGATGAAACAAAAAAATCTCAAAAAACGAGAGAAAAAAAATTAATTTCTTTATAAGAACGATATTCGTTTATTTATCACATACCGATCGCACGGAAAACGATCTGAGGGGAAGAATAGGGAGAAAGTGCCCTTTTCTGCCTTAGACCCATTTAAACCCCAAAAAAAAACAACGGCAACAATGTATGGGGGGAAAAAGGGAAAAAAAATAAGAAAGGGGCCCAAAATTTTCGGGTTTTTTTTTTAGCCATGCTTGAAGCGGTCGGGGATTTTTTTCGGGGGTGGGGGTTTTCCGGTTTCATGCCCCAAAAGGGTGCAACGGCCCCCGCTGCCTCCACTTTTAACGGGGATGCGTATCTAGTATAGTGGCTGACAGGGCGCAAAACACACGTAAAGGGGTGAAAAAACCCCGCTACGACGACCTAGATTTTCTAAAGGGTAAAAGGCCCCGGGTCAGGGGCCCCGCCGGAGAGAGGGGGGGGCGACCTTGCGCGTCGGGCGTGGTCCCAAAATCTCCGGACAACGAGGGCAGATAAAAAATGTGACCTCCGCCCCCGCTGAGGGGTGGTTCTATTGGGACATTTGGATCCACGTGGAAAACAGCCGTGGCATGGGAATAGAAATGAAATTTTCCCCATCCTGTAACAGAAATAGAATTTTCCAATTTTACACACCCACACACACACACCACACACACAACACAACACACCACAACCACCACCACACACACACACAACAACACACACACGCACACACACCATGCACACACACACACACACCCCACACACACCCCAAAACACACACCACAACCAACACCACACAAACACACACACACATATATATATATATATATTATATTATTATATATATATATATATTATATATATAAAATTTAATTTGATATATTATATATATATATAAAAATATATATTTATGTAGTATGTATGATTTTTATATTTAAAATATATATTATATATTATATATTATATTTTAATATATACATATATATATATATATATATATAATAATAATAAACAAAATAAATATTATAATAAAATATATTTTAGTATGTAAATGTATGCAAGATATATATATATATATATATAAATATATAAATATATATAATATTAATTATAAAATAAATATATATATAATAAATAAATTATATATTATATAATATATAAAATACAAATATATAGTATATAAAAACATATTTTTAAAATTAACTTACATGCACACACACACACACACGCACACACACACACAACACACACAAAACCACACACACACACACACCACACACACACAACCCCACACCAAAAACACTACACACACACAACATAAACCAGGTGTGTGTGCCCCGCTGTTGCTGTCACCCGCAATACGTGTTGGAGGCAGATAGCAAAAGCTTCAAGAGAGTCGCACTGAGGAAGAGTGGTAACATTTTTCGATAACTAAAAAAATTTTTTTGTAACATTAGTGAATATTACTTAAAGAACAACCCTGGATATAAAAACGCGGATTCGTGGAGCGTAATAAGCGAGCTCAACCTCAGACCGGAGAGTCGTCGCTGGCACTGCGAGCTGGTGGGACTTGACTGCCAGCTACTTGACCGCAGCTTAGTGAACAGTATACTATATTTTTTCCTTGGAGTTTATATCTGGGTGAAATCCTTAATAAGACAAACAAATCTATCATATTTAAGTATCATGCTGTGACCAAAGTCGCTCAAACATGAGCCTATACCGTTGAAAAAGAAGAAGAAAATTTTGGAGGTAGGTGGAAGGTGGATATTTGTTACCTACTAGCGTATTCTGCAAGTGTAGCGGCTGTGACCCGCAAACCTCTTCACTGGCGAGGTGTGTGTGCGGAAGTCATACCTGGGTCGTCGTCAGTCCTGTGCGCGCCTCGTCTGGTGGCGGATCCCGTGTTATATAATGGCTGCATGCCACTGTTTCTCTGATTTGGATTTACGACAGTGGAGATTAAAAAAAAGAAAAGAAAAGGAAAAAAACGAAATGGGGTTCGAGAAACACTGAAACATTAAGGAAAATTACTCAAGCCTTTTGGGCCTTTGGGAATATTTTTTAATGGATGCTTTAGGAGGAGGGATAAATATGGACCTGCGGCTGTGTGTTATTGTGTTGATTTCAACTCACTTTGTGCCTTTTATTCGAGGACAAGGTACGTGACGAATCTCATTTCCGGTGAAGGTTCGTAATGGCGGCGATAGCGAGCGTGATGCTGTTTTTAAATGCCTTGGTGTGGAGCTTAGCTTAAGGACATTTTGGCAGACGTGATAAGAACATTAACTGTGTGGGAGTAACAGTGATGGTTTAAGAGACTAAAGGAAAAGTAGAAAAACAGTTAATGCCATCAGATTTGGAAGTACTGTAGTATTTTGTCCTCCACAGGCATTGCAGCCTTGGGCGGTGACCGAGGAAGTGATGGAGGCATTGCAGCGTTGGGCGCTGACGTTACAGCGGTGAGCGGAGGTGACAACGGAAGCGCAGGAGGCTGCCAGGATCTCCATCCCTCTTGCAGGGGGTGGGGGGAGGGGGGGGAATGCGAGATCAATCCGGCATACATGCTTGCCAACTGCCCCGTCACGTGCGACTCCTGTATGCCTCAAAGTAAGGAAGAAAATCAGAACAAAGTAGGGGTTATCGTAAAAGCATAGTGCGAGAGAGTTTTTTTTCTTTACTCTTTATATACATACATAAATATAGCTGTAAATCTTAATATCTCTCTCTCCCTACCTACCTATGGGCTTCTTGGCTTTCTACTAATAAGAAATTGCACCCTGAAAGCCTTCCTGTTGCTTCCTTAAGGAGCGACGGCGATCTAAAAGTCCGCTGTCACGCCCTTCCTGAGTCCGCAGAATCCAAAGGGAATAACGAACAAAAGGTAATCGTCATCTGCTTAATAACCATCTCCATCTCTGGGTGCATACCGAGCTCGTACATGACCAGAAAGATAGGAAGGGCAATGTTTTACTTCCCGGGGTCAAAGCAGAGAAGCTAATTCTCCTACCATCTGTAATCCCCATTTTATTGCTCAGCGTAACCTGTGTTTTATGGCTATAATTGTTCCAGCATCATTAAAAAGCGTGTTTAAATTTACTGCCTATGTAAAATTATGTTCAGTCAGGTTGCTTGAGCTGCCCCTTACCGTTTGGCTGTGGATCTTCAGTGGCTTTCTCGTCCCTCCTTAGACTCTGTTCTCATCCTGGGTCGCTTATGAATTGGTAGTGGGATCTGCGGGTTTCGAAGATCCAGCCTGTAGGCCTACATCATTATCCGATCCGTGTCTGATAGAACTAACCAAGCTCCGTTGTCTTGACCAGGATTCAGACAGGCTTCCATCGTGACAGCTATGGCCTTAATCTCATCATTGTTAACAGGGGTATAGAATAATTTCGACACATATTTCAGTGTGCAGTAATCGATATACGAAAAGTTAACATTTTAACTAGGATACACACCCGGTAACACCGTGTTACTGTTGCGCTGCAGCTGTCAGTCAGCATATAAATATAATGATATATGACCCTTTTTTGACGCGTAGCCGTTGTGAAAATCATCTTATCAATCTAGCATACACAATCGAAGTATTTGATGATTTAAATTATTTGCACGGTGGCGTTACGCATGTTACTGCATCATTTATAACCTTTAGGCTGGCTCACCCCTCCCTTCACAAGCTTACTTTCCGTCCCTCCCTTTCTCGTTCTTAAAATTTTACTATTAGAAATATATAATCAAATTAATTTTCTTGCATTTTGTAGCATCCCGAAACCCCTAACACTTTGATACACTGATGTATCATGGTCGCTACAAGCACGGGGTCATCGAAGTCTGTACTAAATTTTTTAAAAGAGAAGATGTCATATTTCTCTATTTTACATAAAAATCTCAATGGCAAACCATTTAAATACTTAATATGGTGGTATGATTTTTTATTAGAAACAAACATTATGGAAACCAGATATAATGGAAAAAATACGTGATTGTTCTGTGACTTTATATTGTGTATACACACCACTCTTCGCTTTGCAAAGCTGTGGAAACTTTCAAATGTATTTCTCAAAATCAGACTACAACGTTTTCCTTTTATTTTTCTTATTACATCCATTGTTCCTCATATGGAAAGTGAAATTGTTGCTTGAAGTTTTAAAACTTTGCGTTACCACCGCCAGTGAACTCCAAGTTTAAATACAGTCCGAATAATTCCAATGATTACAGGCATTTACTTGTCTTAGTGCCTACATACACCAACAAATTAATATTACAAAGCATTTTTCTTCGACATTTTTGAAGTTATATCTAATCTTTTCTTCTTCTTCTGGCTTTAGTCCGTAGCCGGGGTCGCCGGTGCGGATTTTTCTCGTCCACTTTGCTCTGTCCACCGCCTCTCTTTCGTTGACTCCTCCTACCCGCCTGTAACTGTCTCACCCTTTTTCCTACATAGTTATTATCCCTCCTGACAACATGTCCCAACCATCGTAATCTACTTTCCCGTAATTTTCCTCCCATTTCTCCTACTTTTAACCTCTCTCTTATTTCTTTATTTCTCACTCTATCCCGTCTTGGAGTCCCAGCGACCATCTTATCATTTTAATTTCCGCAACTTGTATCTCTCCTTCCTACGCCTTTGTCACAGCAACCACCTCCATCCCATACATCATCCCCGGTCTCACCATCGTCTTGTACATCCTCCCCTTCACAGCGTCTGAAACCTTTCTGCTGCACATCACATCTGTTATTTTCTTCCATGCTTCCCAACCTACCTGCATCCGTTTCGTAATTTCCCTCTCTGACCAGATCCCAGAAGTCGTCTTTTTCCTCTTCTGTACACCCCACTTGATGTGCGTACACGCACACAACGTTGACCGTTGTTTCTCCTATCTCGATCTTTAACCATATTACCCTGTTGGACGTGTTTCATCTCTGACCTCAGCGCCACGCCTACTCCATTCCTCCTGTTGTCCTCTCCCATGTAGTACAGGTTATATCCTTTCCCAGCCCCTTAGCCTTCTGTCCTCTACATAGTTTCTTGTACACACAACACGTCTATTTTCTTCCTCTGTCTTCCATTTTTTTCTCCCCTCTGAGCTATCTTCTTTAACCTTAACTGTCCTGACAAGGTAGCCATTGTCAACTTCTCGCAGCTGTATGACGATTTTCCCTGCGTTTGGGGGTATGCCTAGATTTATCTTTTTTCCCTTTGTATCCACATCTTCATTGCGGTTGGCCCTTTCTGCCTAAAACCTCCCCTTTTACCTGGCTTGGGACCGGTGATGGGGGCACTGGGTTGTGGCCCACAGGCTGGATTGAACTTATATGTAATGTGCGTCCCCCCTTTTTATTCTCAAGGAACTCTATTTTCCCTTTTCCTTTTCCCTTCCCCTTAGAAAAGGGAATAGGCGTGGCGCCATGTCGATCACGGCATGAAGGAAGTAAAGGAGTGAACACTTCGGCACGGAACCTTTTTAACCTTTAAGACTTTTTATCAAGAAACAAAAAATTTATTCGAATTTAATGAAAATATAAATCCTATCTGAGACGTGTGAAATAGACTGCAGAAAAATTACGTTTTAATTGGCTTGCCGGAGTGTATCACATTGTTTTAAAGGGTAGAGGCATAAACCGAAAGGTGTTTAAACAGGTTCCAGAAATAATGTTTAAAGAGGATCTTTAGTATGAAAGTGTAGGGTTTCGGCGATACACAAAAAAAGGGTTTTAATAACTGCATGCTATCAGAAAATTATTTTTTTTTGGTATTTTCCTTATGGTTTTTTAAAAATTCCTTTTCTTTAGAAAAAAAATTGGGAAAAAAAAAATTCCCCCCCCCCCAAAAAAACCCAATTTTTCCCCCCCATGACTTTTTTTTTTTTTAAGTTTTTTTTTTATAACCCAAAACCCCCCAAAAAAAATAAAACTTTTAAAAATTAATGACTTTCTTTTTTTTAAGTTAATTAAAAAAATAAAAAAATAAACATAATAACAAAATAAAAATATAATTTATTTTATATATTATATATAAATTAATATTAAATGAAATAAAAAAAAGATATATATATTATATAAAATATATATATAATATAATACATATTATATAAATAATATATTAATTATATATATATATATTATATATTATTTATTATTATTATATATATATAATAATATAATATAATTATAAATATATATAATATATATATATATATATATATATATATTTTAAAATATATAATATAATATATATAATATATATATTATATAAAAATTGTAAATTTTGTGATTAAGTAACCTAATGTTTTTTTTTATGTATGGGGGGGGGTTTTGGGGATAGAATATAAAAAAAATTAAAAAAAAAAAAGGGAAAAAGGAAAAACAGGGAAGTGGAAGGAAAGTGTAAGAGATTTTTTTTTCGATCATTTTCTTGTGCCCTACTCTCCAAAATTGTATATTTCGTCCCATAGAATTCATTTGTGTTAAATTTTTGTTTTTGGAGAAATACAAAGGTCTAATAAGGAAAATGCCCAGTAATAGTACAAAAATAATTTCTGATAGCATGCATGTTACTTAAAGCCTTTTTTGTGTATCCCCAAAACCCCCTACACTTAACATAATGATCCACTTTAAACAGTTTACGGGAAACCCTGTTGAAACACCTTTGGGTTTTGTATGCCTCTACTTAATAAAATGTGATACACCCCGGCAACCCAATTTAAAGCAGATATTTTTCGCATCTTTTTCACACAGTCTAGATAGGATTTATATTTTCTAATTGAATAATTTTTGTTTCTGATAAAAAGTCTAAAGGGTATAAAAGGGTTCCTGTGCCGAAGTGTTCACTCGCGCACTTCCCTTCACCCGTGGATCGACATGGCGTCACGCTATTCACTGTCAAGGAGAAAGGAAAAGGAAAAGGGAAAATGAGATCCTTAAGAGAAGTAAAGGCGGGTGACGCACATTACAATAATTTCAAACCAGCCGGTGGAGCAAAACCCCAGTGCCCCATAAAACCGGTCCCAAGCCAGGTAAATGGTGAGGTTTGAGGGCAAAAAACGTCCCAAAACCCGCAATGAAGATGTGGTAAAAAGGAATAAAGAAAAATTAGGGCATACCGCAAGGCAGGAACATCGTCATACAGTGCGAAAAATTTGACAATGGCTCCCTTGTAGGAAAAGAAGGTTTAAAAGAAGATAGCCAGAGGGGAAAAAAAAAATGGAAGACAGAGGAAGAAATAGACGTGTTGTGTGTACAAGAAACTATGTAGAGGAAAGAAGCAAAGGGGCGGGGAAAGGATATAACCTGTACTACAGGGGAGAGGAAAAAAGGAGGAAGGAGTAGGCGTGGGCTGAGGTCAGAGATAAAAACAGCCAACAGGGTAATATGGTTAAGATCGAGATAGGAGAAAAACGGTCAATTTGGTGCGTGTACCCCACATCAAGTGGGGTGTACAGAAGAGGAAAAAGACGACTTCTGGATCTGGTCAGAGGGGGAAAATTAGAAACGGATGAGGAGGTTGGGAAGCATGGAGAAAAAAAACAGATTGATGGCAGCAAAAAGGTTCAACGTGTGAAGGGGGGGGATGTAAAAACGAGGTGGGGGGACGGGGATGATGTTGGGATGGGGGTGGTGCTTGCAAAGGGTGGGAAGGAGAGATACAATTTGGGGAAAAATTAAAAATGATAAGATGGCCCTGGGTCCAAGACGGGATAGAGTGAGAAAAAAGAAAAAGAGAGAGGTTAAAAGTAGGAGAAATGGGGGAAAAAATTAGGGGAAAGAGATTTCGAGGGGGGACCCTGTGTAGGAGGGGTAATAAATAGTAGAAAAAGGGTGAGACTTACAGGCGGGGGAGGAGGAGTTCCGAAAGAGAGGGGTGGAAGAGCAAAGTGGAGAGAAAAAACCGCACCGGGGACCCCGGCTACGGGGAAATAAAGCCAGAAGAAGAAGAAAAGTTTGAAAATTCAAAAATGTCGAAGAAATGCTTGATATTTAATTTTTTTGGGGTATGTAGGCACTAAGAAAGTAAAGCCCTTTAAACATGGAATTTTTCGGACTGTATTTAAACTTGGGGTTCCTGGCGGTGGTAAAGCCAATTTTAAAACTTCAAGCAACCCAATTCACTTTCCAAGAGAACAATGGGTGTAATAAAAAAAATAAAAAAAAACGTTTTTAGTCTGATTTTTAGAAAAAACATTTGAAAGTTTCCACAGCTTTTCAAGCGAAGAGTGGTGTGTATAACAATATAAAGTCCAGAAAAAAATCCGATTTTTCCATTATATTGGTTTCCATAATGTTGTTTTAATAAAAAAAAAACCACCATATAAGTATTTTTAAATGTTGCCATTTAGATTTTATGTAAAAAGAGAAATATGAATCTTTTTTTAAAAAATTTAGTACAGACTTCGATGACCCGGCTTTAGGACCCGATACATCGGACAAAGTGTTAGGGGTTTGGGGTGCTACAAAAAGAAGAAAAAATTTAATTGATTATAATTTTAATAGTAAAATTTAAAAACGAGAAAGGGGGGGACGGAAAGTAAAACTTTTTGAAAAGGGGGGGTGAGCCCGCCTAAAGGTTATAAATGATGCGTAACTGGAACGCCCCCGTGCAAAAAATTTTAAACATCAAATACTTCGATTTTGTATGCTAGTTGATAAGATGATTTTCACAACGGCTACGCGTCAAAAAAGGGTATAATTTATTTTATTTTTATGCTGATGACAGCTGCAGGCAACAGTAACACGTGTTACCGGGTGGTATCTAGTAAAAAAGTTAATTTTTATCGATATGCACACGAAATAGTGTCGAAATTTTTTATACCCTGTTTAAAAATGATAGATTTAAAGGGCCCAAACTGTCAGAGGGAAACCTGTCTGAATCCCGGTCAAGAAAACGGGGCTTTGGTTTGGGTTTTAAGACAGGACGGATAAGATGTAGGCCCACAGGTGGATCTTTGAAAACCCCCAGATCCCCCCTACAATTCATAAGCGACCCAGGATGAGAACAGAGTTAAGGAGGGGCGAGAAAAACCATGAAGACCAAGCCAAACGGTAAGGGGCAGCCAAACAACTGACTGAACTAATTTTACATAGGGAGTAAAATTTAAACACCTTTTTTTGTCTGAACCCCAAATTTTAGCCCAAAAACACAGGTTTCGCTGAGCAAAAAATGGGGATTACAGATGGTAGGAGAATTAGTTCTCTGCTTTGACCCCGGGGGAATAAAAATTGCCCTTTTACTTTTTGGGCAGTACGAGCTCGGTATCACCAGAGATGGAGTGGTTTTTAAGAGAGACGATTTCCTTTTTTTGTTTTCCCTTTGGATTCTGCGGCTCAGGAAGGCGGACAGCGGATTTTAGACGCCGTCGCCCCCAAGAAGCAACAGGAAGGCTTCAGGGTGCAATTTCTTATTGTAGAAAGCCCAAGAAGCCCATAGGTGGTAGGGGGGAGAGAATATTAAGATTTACAGGTTTTTTATGTTGATATAAAGAGTAAAAAAAAAAAAAATCTCTGCCTAGCTTTTTCGATAACCCCCCTTTGTTTGATTTTTTTCCTTTCTTTTAGGATCAGGGGTCGCCGTGACGGGCAGTTGGGAAGCATGTATGCCGGGTTATCCGCATTCCCCCCCCTCCCCCCCCCCCCCTGCAAGAGGGTGGAGATCCTGGCGCCCCCTGCGCTTCCCTTGTCACCTCCGTCACCCCTGTAAGTCAGCGCCCAACGCGCAATGCCTCCATCACTTCCCCGGTCACGCCCAAGGGGCAAGCTGTGGAGGACAAAATATACAGTACTTCCCAAAACTGATGGCATTAAGTTTTTACTTTTCCTTTTGTCTTTAAACCACATGTTACCCCCACAGTTAATGTTTTTATCACGTCGCCAAAATGTCCTTAAGCTAAGCTCCACACCAAGGCATTTAAAAACAGCATCACGCTCGCTATCGCCGCCATTACGAACCTTCACCGGAAATGAGATTCGTCACGTACCTTGTCCTCGAATAAAAGGCACAAAGTGAGTTGAAATCAACACAATAACACACAGCCGCAGGTCCATATTTATCCCTCCTCCTAAAGCATCCATTAAAAATATTTCCCAAGGCCAAAGGCTTGAGTAATTTTCCCTTAATGTTTCAGTGTTTCTCGAACCCCCATTTCGTTTTTTTTCCTTTTCTTTTCTTTTCTTAATCTCCACTGTCGTAAATCCAAATCAGAGTAACAGTGGCACTGCAGACATTATATAACACGGGATCCGCCACCAGACGAGGCGCGCACAGGACTGACGACGACCCAGGTATGACTTCCGCACACACACCTCGCCAGTGAAGAGGTTTGCGGGTCACAGCCGCTACACTTGCAGAATACGCTAGTAGGTAACAAATATCCACCTATCCACCTATCCTCCGAAATTCTTCTTCTTCTTCAACGGTATAGGCTCATGTTTGAGCGATCGTGGTCACAGCATGATACTTAAATATGATAGATTTGTTTGTCTTATTAAGAGGATTTCACCCAGATATAAACTCCAAGGAGAAAATATAGTATACTGTTCACGTAAGCTGCCGGTCAAGTAGTCTGGCAGTCAGAGTCCCACCAGCTCGCAGTGCCAGCGACGACTCTCCGGTCTGAGGTTGAGCTCGCTTATTACGCTCCACGAATCCGCGTTTTCATATCCAGGGTGTTCATTTAAGTAATATTCACTAATGTTACAAAAACATTTTATTTTAGTTATCGAAAAATGTTACCACTCTTCCTCAGTGCAGACTCTCTATGAAGCTTTTTGCTATCTGCCTGCCGAACACGTATTGCAGGTGACAGCAACAGCGGGGACACACACACCTGTGTTTATGTGTGTGTGTGTGTATGTGTGTTGATGTGTGTGTGTGTGTGTGTGTGTGTGTGTGTGTGTGTGTTGTGTGTGTGTGGTGTGTGTGTGTGTGTGTGTGGTGTGTGGTGTGTGTGTGTGTGTGTGTGTGTGGTGCGTTGGTGCGTGTGTGTGTGTGCATGTATATGTTAATATATAAATATGTATTTTATATACATATATATATTGTATATATATATAATATTATAATATATATATATATATATTTTAATATATATGTTATCAATATTTTATATATATATAATATAATATATATATATATTTTAATATATATATAGATATATATATATAATATATATATATATACATACATATATTTTATATATATATATATATATATAAAATATATATATATATATATTATATAAAATATATATGTGTTGTGTGTGTGTGTGTGTTGTGTGTGTGTGTGTGTGTGTGTTGGTGTGTGTGTGTGTGGGGTGTGTGTGCATGTGTGTGGGGTGCGTGTGTGTGTGTGTGTGGTGTGTGTGTGTGTGTGTGTGTGTGTGTTGTGTGTGGGGTGTTTTGTGTTGTGTGTGGGGTGTGTGTGTGTGTGTGTATAAGATGTGGATAATTCTATTTCTGTTACAGGATGTGGATAATTCTATTTCTATTACCAGTGGACCACGTGGCTGTTTTCCACGTGGATCCAAAGCCCCAATAAGAACCACCCGCTCAGCGAGGGGGGGAGGTCACATTTTATATCTGACCTCGTTTGTCCGGGAGAGTTCGTGACCAGCGCCCGACGCGCTAAGGTCAGCCCCGCCCTCTCTCCGGGCGGGCTGCCCTGACACCGCGGCGCTTTTGACCCTTTAGACAAGTCGAGCGTCGTCGTAGCGTGTGTTCCCCCCTTTACGTGTGTTTTGCGTCCCTGTCAGCCACTATACTAGAGTACGCATACCCGTTAAAAGTGGAGGCAGCGAGGGCCGTTGCATCCTTTTGGCATGCAACACGGACACACCACCCCCGAAGAAAATCCGCTCGACCGCTTCAAGACATGGCTAAGAAAAAAAACACGTAAGTACACGTTGGGGGCCCCTTTCTTATTTCTTTTCCCTTCTTCTCCCATACATGTGTTAAGCCGTTGTTTTTTTGTTGGGTTAATAGGTGCTAAGGACGCAAATGGCACGTTCCCATATTCTTCCACCTCAGATCGTATTTCCGTGCGATCGAGTATGTGATCAAAAACATGAATATCGTTCGTTAGTAAAGTAAATTAATTATTTTCTCTCGTTTTTTTGAGATTTATATTTTTTCATCTGAAAACGAATTTAACGCGTTCGTGATTTTCTCTTATCACGAATATCATTTCATTTTATCTCGTTCCAAACCCCTTTCGCGCCCGACCTGACCTTCCCTTTTCTTCGCTTAGGGTCACTTTGGATTAGAAAAAGGTTATTTTTCCCGTCTTGATCTGACCTCATTTCTCTTTTCCCGGTCGTGGGGGCCCGTGGGTAGTTTCAGATGATCATTGTTACATTGCTTTTTGGTGACACGTTCTATCGGCGCTAGAACGAAGTATGAAACGGAAATTCATTAAATTCATTAGTTTGAATATAGCTTAGGATCTTCCCCCATATCATAGTGCACAGGATTGCCCGATATTGCCCCGGGGTTGCGTAAACGCCTAATAGTCTGCGCTCCGTCGTTCGAGAGTAAAGTTATTCGTTCGTTCGGCTCCCTTTGAGTCGGTGTGCCCCGCGGTTACGTCCGTTAATTAATGTAGGACTAGGGTTTAAGCTAAATCATTATTCTCTTATTAATCACACCTTTCTCACCCTCTTGAAGTCGCTTGCATTTTTTGGGGTACCCCAAGCTTTGTGTGATCGTGAAAATTTTTTATATCCTTCGGGAATTTGCGAGGCGCCCATTACAGTACGCAGAAGAGAGCAGGATTTTATATTCCTGGCTCAAGTCGCTTCAGTCATATACGGCATTGGGTATAGGATCCCCCGTTATTGAGTTTTATTAAAGGGTCTGACGTGCAAAGCTAGACATGTACCTCGGCAGTTCAAAATTTCTGACCCCGAGAAGATTTGCTTGATAAATTTGGCGAATATTTTTTTTATGTCACCATTCTTCATGCGTACATTCTGTCGCAAAATCTTATATGTTGAATTTAATGTGGTAGTTGAAATAATCTTAAATAGCTAGCATTGCCTAATTTACTTCCGTTTTGTTATAGTGAACGTTAATATTCGTGTTTATGGGTTCATTCTCTGTGTGAGGTCACTCGCTTTCCCTCTCATTAACGTTAGCTGTCACTCAAACACGCATACACACACACCTTCACCTCACTCACACACGCAGGGGCAAAAGGACACTGACCCTTTTCATTTAAAAAGGCTGGTTGCTGTCTAGTGCCGGCGTAAAAAATTTATTATGTATCTCTTTAGCCCCAATTTTGTCCGTCGTGACGAGTGGGTTCGTACATAAAGTACAAGTTACATCTATTTCTTTTCTGTGTGACGACTATGGTTCAAAAAGATCTTCGCGGATCGCCGAGTCGTTCCCTTATCTATTCTCATATCTATCAGAGAAGGTTTGGGAGTTCAAATAGGTCTATGCGGACCGCTACTGACATCTCCCCCTTCTATTTCTTCTTTACCTTGTGAAAAATAAAACACAAAAAGAAAAAAAAAAGACGAAAATAAGTTAAAAACCAAAATTAAAAACCGTAAATTGTTATGAATAACCGGCTAGTGGTAATTACCACCCATCTTCTCTGTTGCCTTTTTTTTCTCTTACTCTGGCCCTTTCGTGTATGATCTGGCTCCCCGACTTTATATTGCAGTCGGACCGACACGGCACCGAAGGAGGACCCTTAGTAAGAAGGACGTCATCAAAGATCGCCATAGGCCCACGGACCAGGATTTCGTCAAAAAAAGGGGTTGCCTGCCAGACTCCCCGTAGATCCACGAACCAGCACCTTTGCCGCAGGTATCAGTCGCCCCCGAATGCTGTGCCTGGCGGACGCCTGCAGATCCGGTCAAATCCAGGAGTCGTAGCGCAGGTAGCAGCCCCCAGATGCCGCCCCTGCCCCAACGCCCGTAGATCCGGATGAAGATTACGAGGACGTGTGGACGCGAGAAAAGGGCCTGGACGAGATCTGTGAGGACGTGTGGACGAGGACGCCGCCCCAGTTAGGCCTGGACCAGGACTACGAGGAGGTCAAGCGAATCCCAAGTCAAGGGGACCTTTGCGAGGACTTCGAGGACGTGTGAACGAGGACGGACAGTTACACAGAGGACCAGGAGGATTAGGACGACAGGGACGAGAAGCCACGAAAAGGCACCAGGACGACGCACGAGAACGAGACGACCAGCCAAGTTAGGTCACCCTTGAAGGCGCCTCGAGGGCGAGGCGCGAGTAGGTGGCCGAGCAATATAAGATGTGGATAATTCTATTTCTGTTTCAGGGTGTGGATAATTTTTATTTCTATTACCAGTGGACCACGTGGCTGTTTTCCAGCTGGATCCAAATGTCCCAAAGAAGAACCACCCGCTCAGCGAGGGCGGAGGTCACAAATTTTTTATCTGACCTCGTTTGACCGGGAGTTCGTGTGAAGCACCGACGCGGTAGGGTCACCTCTCGCCTCCCTCCGGGTGGGCTGACCGTGACCTCCGCGCGGCCCGATAACCCGTATAACTAAACATGTCGTGTTCTTATACTGCGTGGTTCAACTCTCAGAAATAAAGAGTCAAGCCCTTAACAAGTATAACTACCCTCTGTTCACCATTGTACTAAGGATGATAGCCTTTTACAGTGTGTGTGTGTGGTGTGTGTGTGTGTGTGGTGTGTGGTGTGTGTGTGCGTGTGTGTGTGGTGTGTGTATGTGGTGTGTATGTGTGTGTATGTGTGTGTGTGTGTGTGTGTGTGTGTGTGTGTGTGTGTGTGTGTGTGTGTGTGTGTGTGTGTGTGTGTGTGGGTGTTCATATACATATATATATACTATATATGTATATATATATAAATATTATATATATACATACATATATATGTATATGTATATGTATATGTGTGTATGTATATTATATATACATATGTACATACATTATATATATGCATATATATGTACACACACACACA
>NC_051428.1:13526854-13539354 GCF_015228065.2 Penaeus monodon | reverse complement strand
GTTTCCTCGTGACTCGCCGTATTCGCTTGGGGGGTGGGCTCTACTTACCGTCCTTCGCCAGGCAAGTTCGTCGGCGGTAGGAAAGTGGTCCTCAACATATAACTCAATCCCTCGCTGTGGGTCTGTAAACGCAACCAGGCGTTCACTGGGGGGGTTTAGAGGACGAATACCTGATTTACCTCTCTAGCTATTGCTGTTAGGTTGATACCAAAATTTAAGAGCCTTTGTCCCTCAGTACAAAATTTTGAACAATGGGTCGGACCTGGTCCGATACCCAGGAGGAATGATACCCGGCTACCCCTTCTCCTCCTCCAATGAGGAGGGGGCGACTCATGACCGTCCTAAGACAAATTCGACACTGATCAATGGAACCCTTACTATGACAAACCTATGACAGACCACTTTTTCAAATCACCTACCGAAGATGCAAGGTTCGCGAATGTAAAATGCGTGCATGAAAATCAATCTCGCTTTTTGAACGTGAACCCCTTTATCATCAAAAAGGTCCTTGATGGTCAAGTGGACGCGATTTTGATTTTGTCCAAATTGCGAGATGAAAGTCCCTCCTTGTTAAAGTACAATACCACTCCCAGTTACGATTTACTTAAGCTGACGCAAGTTCAATGATCTTCGAGTTAAAGTAACTATTCCTATTGGCGCCAATACCTGTAAGGAGTATCTTTCACAGGGATTTGAGGACAATGGAGAAAGTGAAATTCTTGAGAGCATGAAGGCCAACAAGAAAGGGGGAACGTAGTGGACGTTCTTGTATACCGACGAAGGACGGGAATGGTGCGAACGAACACTGGACTGTGTTTTTTAACCTTTGCTTTGAATAAAATCCCAGAGTATGTCAACGTCGGTTACTGTAGCAAGTAAACCTTTATGTCCCCAAAAGCCAATGCATTGTAAATAGAGGCCAAAAATTCGGACACAACCCTCATTAGATGTTTGATAAGAACTCGAGTAATTTGTTTTGCCGGAATGTGCTGAAGCCCATGACCCATCACATGTACTATAGAGCCAGATTTCCCAATGTGCTAACTGGTGGAGGTCCCCCATCAGTCAGGGATCTGCTGATATGCAGCATCCTGAAAAGGAGACCGAGACATTGGCGATATGAGAAAGACATGAAGTTATTTATCCTGAAGCTAAGAGGAAAGTGGAAACTTTTTGACACACAAACCGATACTTCCTATGCTGAAGCATTAACTAACTCACCCCTACTGCAAGAATGTCATCAACAGCTTCCGCCAAGATAAGGAAAATTGCTGACCTTAAACAAACTGTTAAAGATTAAATATTAAAGTTTATCATTTGACCAAATTGGTTGATCCAGATGAACTGCAATCACCCAGTCCTAAACATCATAATGATGAGATACCGATCACAGTCCGGAGCGCACCTTCCCGTCCGGGCTACTCCTGTGAGGACTTCCGTCTGGCTCGCGATCGCTTCTTCGTGAGAGAGCAGATCGCAGTCTGTCAGTCGTCTCCCCTCGCCAGGAGTGCAGGATCATGGAGGCTTCTGTCTCCAAACCATCCCGAGATGAGGTCCCCGGGAAGCGAGGGAGAGAGGCGTCTCCCTCCCAAAAAAAGAATAAAACACTGGTTGACAAGCACTTTCAAACCCATAAAACGTAATCTTCGCGTCGACCATTATACATGGAACTGTCGAAGTCTTAGTCTAAGTAAATGACCTAAATTAGCCTCATCCTATGCCTCCCGATATTATAGTTCTCCAAGCAACACCGACGTAACACACTCTTCTTCTGACGAGGTCGTTTTCGCTGAGAACTTACCATTTATGTCCGGAAGGATCGTGAGGTAGGTGGAGGCGGAGTCGCCATGTACATCCAACCAAATCCTCCCTTTTACAGAAGTGACTATTTGATTTTCTACTTTGGAGTTTGTCGCATGCAAAGTAAAAATTAATGCACGTATCTGTCTATATGTTCACTTTATTGTCCACCTGATGCAGTGATAATACTATGATTAGCTCTTTGCTCTTGCAGGAAACGTCTGGCCACAAAATAAAAGTAATTTTAGCTGATTTTTAATGCTCCATCATACGTAATGGGGTTTTCCTGCGGTTGGATGGTAGGGGTGAGCAGTATTAAGTTGATTAATGAGTCTGATCTAGTCCTTCTGAATGATGGTAGTCCGAACGCGGGTGGACCTGTAATTTGAGCTTTTATTGACTTATCAACTGGTCTCTTCATCAATAGCAGCAAGTGACTGTGGCACACCATTGACGACTCGTTTGAAGCGATCATCTTCCTATTTTGATTAAATATTCATGGCGACACAGTGAGAACGCCTTCAGCGCACTAAATTTAACCGTAAAAAGAGCAGACTGGGTCGCCTCATCACAATGGCGTCAGCTCGAACTTGTTTGAGAAACAAAGTTTGAATAAAGTAAACAATATTCAGAATTCGATTATAGAAGCAGCATTGCATCCATTCCTAAAACTTCGACAGATAGCGTTAAGCTAGAGTTCCATGGTGGCCACCAGATTGCCGCAGGCCGCTGTGCCGACGCAATAAGCCTACAGGCTTTTCAAAATAACATCAATAATGAGAACTTTTCAATTTACAAACTAGCAAGACCTAGGGCTCGTAGAGTAATAAGACAAGCAAAAAGACTCCTGGCGAGCTTTGTCTCTACAATAACATCAACACCAAAATATCAGAGGTTTTGGTCCACTATTAATAAATCATAAGAAAAAATCATCTTCTAAAATCATAACATCATCCACGAGGGCACTAATTTCTATTCAGCTGAGACATTGGCTAGTGCACTCGCCAGCAGTTCTCTCATACAAGCAGCTCAGCTATTACCATCCCACCTTCTGACCAGCCAGAGGAAAGGCTGAGCTTGCAACCAATTCACTTTGCCACAGGAGATGACTTGATTACAATAAGACTCTTACAATGGATGAGCTTGTCCGAGCCCTAGAAGCCTGTAAGGAACATCCCCAGGCCCCGATGAGATTCGATATGAGATGATGAAGCATCTTAATCTATGACATGATTAGTTGCTCAGAAGTGTACAACTTAAATTTGGAAAAGCCACACTTTCAAAACTCTGGCACTTTGCCCACATCCTTCCCATATTGAAGTAGGGTTAATCCCAACTTGCCATCTCCTACCGCCCCTTGCGTTGACAAGTTGCTTATGCAATGTCATGGAACGAATTGTTTAACAGAATACTATTGCATTTTTTAAATGCCAGTAGTTACTAGTTTAAACGAGCTGTGCGGCTTCCGCAAGGGACGCCAAACTCTCGATCAGCTGGTCAGCTGACAGTCATATTCCAAGGCCATTGCCAAAAAAGATTTTTGATTTCAGTATTTTTAGATATGAAAAAGCCTAACGACATGACCATGGCGATATGCCTACTCAGGAAACCTTTATGCTTTTGGATTACGTGGACACTTGCCCTTGTTTTATTCAAATTTCTTTCTGACAGAACCTTTGCTGTCAATTATTTTCTGCCAATGTCACTTTTTCGGCCATTGTTTGTCCAGGCAAACGGGTCCCACAAGGAAGTGTACCTTGTCACCAACAGTATTTCTTGTATGATCAATGACTCTTACCAGCTCCCTCCTTAAATCTTACATACTCACTGTAAGCTGATGATTGTCATTATGGCATTCCAGCAATAATTGCAGAATTCTCAGCAATCGCATCCATTGGCACTGGATATGAGTCATAACTGGGGCCTCCGGTGGGGTTTATGTTTTCCATTCGAAAGAGTCTTGGGGTAACATTTCACCGTAGGAGAAAGCGAGCATCGTCTAACTCTAGACAACCACCCAATACCTATTCAAAATTCTGCAAAGTTTCTTCTTGGCTACTTTTTGATAGAGACTCAATTGAAAGACCCCATTGGTCATTAAAGAATAAATGTCACAAAGCACTTATTTTTAAAGTGGGCATTTCTGGTAACAAATGGGGAGCTTGATAAGACAGTCTTTGCTATGGTATATAAAACCTGATTGGTCTAAAGTAGATTATGGGTCAATCGTGTATGATTCGGCAGCGGAACAAGTTTGAAAAGGTTTGGATGCTTGCAGAATGCCTATTTGCGTGTGTGTCTTGGAGCCCCTGAAGTGCATTCGGATCGAGCGTCTTGAGGTGGAGTCAGGAATACCTCCCCTCCGAACTCAAACGCGGCCAGTTCGCCTTGAGCTATGCCGCAAAGGTGGCTCGAGACCCGAGCCACCCTATGGCAAATTGTGGCATTAGGCCTTTGCCACGATACTCCACGACCCTCGTCGAGAAAGTCTGTATGATCTCTCTACCAGCCGAATACCCTGGTTCAGTCCAAATATGGCGCCATGGGAAACCCAATGTTTCTATCATGGAACCTGCTTCCATCATCCAAGGCCATGGCGCCGGAGGTGGAGGGTACGCCAGAGGTCAGAGAGATCCTTGTTAAACATCTTCCCTTGTTTTTCATATATATACGACGGCTCCAAGACAGATGAGTGTGGTGGTGCGGGTGTATGGGTCGACTGAATGTGAACTAAAGTTCAGACTGCCGAATCATACATCGATCTTTCTTGCTGAACTTTTTTCCATTGATAAAGCCATTGACTTGCCTAATCGACGACCCACGATAGAATCAGTTTTTTTTTTTCGAGATTCATTAGTTCACTTAAGATCCATTAAATCATTAGAAACCACCAAAATGACTACTGGTAATATCATTCGTAATCACATTGGTGCCAATAATCAAATCAAGATAATATGTGCACCAGGTACATGGAGCAAGCTGACAAATTAGCCAGGTACTGAGTGATCTGGGACCTTGGCATAGTCCATACAGATCTCAGGTGTTTTGTGTCTCTTTTTAAAAGCAAAACTCCATCTCTTTGCAAAGTGAAGTGGAACCACCTACCTACTCGCAAACAAAATAAAACAAAAAATAGGACTGTGGGACACAGCCCACAGGAAGGAGAGAAGGGAGGAGGTGGTGTTGGCCTTAGGGTCAACGCCACGAGATTTATCCACCTCACTCCCTACATTGAAAAAAAAATTTCCCCCACAATGTCATCCCTGCAACACCAACCTTACCCTTCACCACATATTTTTAATATGCAATAAATACAATATACAAAGGCAAAAATTAAAGTATTATTTCCAACCAAAAAAAATAAAGAATTTACACTATTAAACATTTTATCAGATGATGTAAAAATCATCAGTAAAGTAATCACTTTTTTTAAGGGAGCAACTTTATGACCCTTATATAGATTGATAGAATAAAAGGAATCCTTGGCTTAATACTTTGGCTTACATGCCGCTGCTTGATAGCCAAGAATCCAACAAAGAAGAAAGAAAAGAAGCGAAAAGGAGTTGGTGGGGAACCTTGTTTCTGGAGAACGTTTCTTTTATCAGGCCGCAGTAACCCGCTGTATGCTAATGACGTTGGGTGTTGTGGTCGGTCGTAAGGACAAGGTTTTTTATGGGGCGTAAGATGAGTTTTTAAAGCTTTTTTACATTTATATATTGAACAGAAGTGCTCCGCCTTTTTTTTTTTTGGGGGGTTTTTTGTTTGTTTTTAATCTTCGTTTTTGTACTTTTTCAAGTACTTTTTTGGGTTTTCCCCTGTGTTAGAATTTTATGGTTTCTTCCTGGTTGTAATTTTGGAGTGTATACTTTTGATGTTTTTATTATCACAAATGTGTAAGCTTTGTGATGAAATTCCTCCTCTTTTTAACTGAACCCTTGAAGAGACAAATAATACCATTAGTTGGCTACCTGTGGCAAGCATTGACTCCTTCTTCAGCCCTTCAGGCTGACAACGCATTTCCCCTCGAAGGTAAACAACGCTTACAGACGGAAACCCTTATGATTAGGTCTTCTTCCTTTTCCCACACGCACGCTTTCCTTTTTATCTTTCTACACTCACTTCTAGACGTCCTCCTCCTTTCATACATGGATTGTTCCTGTACGTACTAAACAGGTGGTGGCAGCCGACTAATGACTATTAACAAGGGTAATTAAAAGTAATTAAGTCGAATCATACAGATCCTTAAGCACACTGCAGGTGCAACAGCAGGAGATTCCACAAAAATCATGAGGTTACTCAGACAACACCTCCTTTGCTACAGACAGAGGCACTTGCGATCATTGGAGCCCTCGCCACAATGTGTCCCTGAGGGAAGATATGTGGGCCAAACATAACAGAGGGGGGGGGACCCAGACCATTCCAGCCCAAACCCCAATACAATTCGACAGGATACCCACGCCGTCTCACGTGGAGACAAATGTTACCGTTTATTCTTTTATTAATATATGTTTTCTTGTTTTATTACATTTGTTTACGTTTTATAAACTTTACCACCGTTTTACAACGATGTATAGGACCATTTTCTTTATTGCATTTATTTTTAAGCACTCTTTTTTTTAGTGTTTGGGTAAAGTAACTTGCGTAAACTTTTTATAATTTTTATTTTCGGTGTTTACAATTTCTTTTATAGGGGTTATCAGTACACAGGCCTTTTACTACCTGAGGGCCTGTTACGCCATCTAGGGAGGGGGGGAAATAGTTAGTTCGTTCCCGGGCCAGTTCCCGACCCATTAATGGAATTCTTGCTGGGGGTCTGATATATATAGATCGGAGGAAAAAAAAAAAAAAAAAAAAAAAAAAAAAAAAAAAAAAAAAAAACTTTTGATGAGGACGCACCTTTTTAAAACGCAGAATCAATAAATACGAAGTCTTGTGCCACAAGAGTTACCCTGGAGCCCGGGGCCTCTCGTCTCGCTAGGCATTATTGCTTCTGAGTTTCGTAAAGTAAATAAATTTAGAGTAAAATCCTGTAGATTACAGAATATTATTGTGCTTTGCCAGCACCTTCAGTGCTCTAGATTTGCAGGTGACACGAGGCTACAGTAGTCGTAGTCAGCACCCCACCTCAGACCCGCAGCTCTCTTCTACACCAGGGTAGCCCTTTGGGTTTTGGGACCCTGGGCAGGGAGGCCCAGTAGTCTGGGGCGTCCTTTGGGCGCACTTTTTCTCCCTCTAAATTTTTCATCTTAATGTGACTTTTCTGAGCCTGCCGGAGTTCCTCGTGAGCTCCCGTATTCGCTTGGGGGGTGGGCATCTACTTACCGTCCTTCGCCTAGGCAAGTTCGGCGGTAAGGAAGTGTCCTCCACATAACTCGATCCTCTCTGTGGTACTGAAGAACGCAACCAGGCTTCCACTGGGGGGTAGAGGACGAAATACTGATTCACTTTTAGCTATTGCTGTTGGGTTTGATCCCAAAAATTAAGAGCCTTTGATCCCTTCAGGACAAACAATTTTTAAGCAAAGGGGTCGGACCTGGTCCGATGCCCAGTATGGATGCTACCCCGGCTACCCCTTCTCCTCCTCAAGGAGGAGGGGCGACTCATGACCAATCTATGACGAATTCGACCCTGAACAACGGAACCTTCACAAATGACAAAACGAGAAGACCACTTTTCAAAATCCCAACAGAGAATGTGAGGTTCGCGAATGTAAAATGCGTGAATGAAAATCAATCGCTTTTGAACGTGAACCCCTTTATCATCAAAAAGGTCCTTGATGGTCAAGTGGACGGCGATTTTGATTTTGTCAAAAAATTGCGAGATGGAAGCCTCCTTGCTAAAGTACAATACAACTCCCAGATTAACGACTTACTTAAGCTGACGCAAATTCTTGATCTTCGAGTTAAAGTAACTATTCCTATTGGCCCAAATACCTGTAAGGGAGTAATCTTTCACAGGGATTTGAGGACGATGGAAGAAAGTGAAATTCTTGAGAGCATGAAGGCCCAAGACGTAGTGGACGTTCATTGTATGACCAAGAAGGATGGGAATGTACGAACGAAAACTGGACTGTGTTTTTTGACTTTTGCTTTAAATAGATCCAGAGTATGTCAACGTCGGTTATGAACGTGTCAAGTAAGACCTTATGTCCAAAAGCCAATGCATTGTAATAGATGCCAAAAATTCGGACACACCTCATTAAGATGTATTGATAAAGACTCGAGTAAATTTGTTTGCCGTAAATGTGCTGAAGCCCACGACACCATCACTTGTACTAGCCAAATCTCCAAATGTGCTAACTGTGGAGGCCCGCATCAGTCAGGATCTGCTGAGTGCAGCGTCCTGCTGAGACATTAGCATATATGAGGAAGCATGAAGTTAGTTATACTGAAGCTAAGAGGAAAGGGAAAGTTTGAACACACAAACCCGAAAATTTCCCTATGCGAAGCAGTAACAACATCACCCCTAGTGCAAGTAATGTCAGTCAACAGCTTCCCAGCCAAGGATAGGAAATTGCCGAACTGAAACAAACCGTTAAAGAATTAAATATTAAAGTGTATCATTGATAAATTGGTCGATCAAATGGCTGCATCAACCCAGCATAAAAATCCTAAGGAGGCTGATACCGAATCACAGTCCGGAGCGCACCTTCCCGTCCGGGCTACTCCTGTGAGGACTTCGTCTGGCTCGCGATCGGCTTCACGTGAGAGAAGCAGATCGCAATCTGCCCAGTCGTCCCCCTCGCCAGGAGGTGCAGGACATGGAGGCTTCTGCCCTCCAAACCATCCCGAGAGAGGTCCCCGGGAAGCGGGGAGAGGAGGCTTTCTCCCTCCCCAAAAAAAAAGAAAAAAACTGGTGGACAAGGCACTTCCAAACCCCATAAAACGTAATCTTCGCGTCGACCATTATAAAATGGAACTGTCGAAGTCTTAGATCAAAAAGTAAATGACCTTAAATTGTTAGCCTCGTCCTATGCTCCCGATATTACAGTTCCCAAAAAAACGCATTTAACACACCTCGTTTCTGACGAGGTCGTTTCGGCTGGGGAAACTACCATTTATGTCGGAAGGATCGTGAGGGTAGGGTTGGAGGCGGAGTCCCCATGTACATCCACCAAAGCCTCCTTTGATTCTACTTTGGAGTTTGTCGCATGCAAAGTAAAAATTAATGGCACGTTATCGGGCTATATGTTCACTTTTTTGGGTCCCCCTGATGCAGTGATAGCCTATGTTGAGCTCTTTGCTCTTCAGGAACGTCTGCCACAAAATAAAGTAATTTTAGCTGATTTTAATGCTCATCATACGTTATGGGGTCCCTGCGGGTGGATGGTAGGGGTGACCCAAGTAGTTAATTTGTTTAAATGAGTCTGATTTAAATCCTTCTGAATGATGGTAGTCCGACGCGGGTGGACGATAATACCGGTAATTTGGCTTTATTGACCTGTCACTGTACTCTTCATCATTATCAGCCAAGTGCCTGTGGCACACCATTGACGACTCGTTTGGGAAGCGATCATCTTCCTATTTGATTAAATATTCATGCGACACAGTGAGAACGCCTTCAGCGCCAAAATTTTAACATAAAAAGAGCAGACTGGGTCGCCTTCACAAGGAGGTCAAGCTCGAACTTGTTGGAGAAAACCATTGATGATAAAGTAAACAATTCAGAATTCGATTATAGAAGCAGCATTGCTATCCATTCCTAAAACTTCGACAGATAGCGTTAAGCTAGAGTTCCAATGGTGGACACCAGATTGCCGCAGGGCGCTGTGCCGACGCAATAAGGCCTACGGCTTTTCAAAAATAACATCACAAATGAGAACTTTTGAAATTTACAAACTAGAAAGAGCTAGGGCTCGTAGAGTAATAAGACAAGAAAGAAGAGACTCCTGGCGGAGCTTTGTCTATACAATAAACAGCAACACCAAAATATCAGAGGTTTGGTCCACTATCAATAAAATCAATAAGAAAAAAACATCTTTCAAAATTAATAACATCATCCATGAGGGCATTAATTTCGATTCACCTAGAGACATTGATAATGCACTCGCCAGGCAGTTCTCTCATACAAGCAGCTCAGCTAATTACCATCCCACCTTTCTGACCATCAAGGAAGAGGCTGAGCTGCAACCAAATTTCCTTTGCCCCAGGAGATGACTTTGATTAATAAAGATCTTACAATGGATGAGCTTGTCCGAGCCCTAGAAGCCTGTACAGGAACATCCCCAGGCCCCGATGAGATTCGATATGAGAAGATGAAGCATCTTAATCATGATGACATGATTAAGTTGCTAGAAATGTACAATGAAATTTGGAAAAGCCACACTTTTCCAAACTCATGGCACTTCGCCCACATCATTCCCATATTGAAAGGAGGGGGTAATCCAAGACTTGCCATCTCCTACCGCCCAATTGCGTTGACAAGTTGCTTATGCAAGGTCATGGAACGAATTGTTACAGTAGGCTATTGCATTTTTTAAAATTTCCCGTAATTTACTAGTTGACGAGCCGTGCGGCTTCCGCACGGGACGCCAAACTCTCGCTCAGCTAGTAACGCTGGACAGTCATATTCAAGAGGCCATTTCCAAAAGATTTTTTTATTTCAGTATTTTTTAGATATAGAAAAGCCTACGACATGACATGGCGATATGGCCTACTCAGAAAACTTTATGCTTTTGGATTACGTGGAAACTTGCCTTGTTTTTTTTCAAAATTTCATTTCTGACAGACTTTTGCTGTCAAATTATTTTCCGACAATGTCACTTTTTTCGGGGCATTTTTGTCCAGGCAAACGGGGTCCCAAGGAAGTGTCTTGTCACCAACATTATTTCTATGTATGATCAATGACATCTTACCAGCTCCTCCTCGGAATCTTAAATACTCACTGTACGCTGATGATTGTGCATTATGGCATTCCAGCAATAATGCAGAATTCTCAGCAAATCCATCCAATTGGCATGGATATGATTTCATAACTGGGGCCTCCAGTGGGGTTTTAAGTTTTTCCATTAGAAAGAGTATTGGGGTAATTTTTTCACGTAGGAGGAAGCCGAACTCAAAGGGTAACTCTAGACAACCACCCAAAACCTATTCAAAATTCTGCAAAGTTTCTTGGGCTACTTTTGATAGTAGACTCAAATTTAAAGACCACATTGGTCAGTTTTAAAGAAAAAATGTCAAAAAGCACTGACTTTATTAAGTGCCATTTCTGGTAATAAATGGGGAGCTGATAGACAGTCTTTGCTAATGGTATATAGAGCCCTGATTAGGTCTAAAGTAGATTATGGGTCAATCGTGTATGGTTCGGCATCGAGAACAAGTTTGAAAGGTTTGGATGCTGTGCAGAATGCCGGTTTGCGTGTGTGTCTTGGAGCCCTGAAGTGCACTCGGATCGAGCGTCTTGAGGTGGAGTCAGGAGTACCTCCCCTCCGACTCAGACGCGGCCAGTTAGCCTTGAGCTATGCCGCAAAGGTGGCTCGAGACCCGAGCCCCCCCTAATGGCAATAGTGGCATTAGGCCCTTTTCCACGAGACTCCACGACCTCGTCGAGAAAGTCGGTATAGATCTCTCTACCATCGATACCCTGGTTCAGTCAAACATAGCGCCATGGGAAACCCCCAGTTTTTCTATCATGGAAGCCTGGCTTCCATCAGCCAAGGCCATGGCGCCGGAGGTGGAGGTACGCCAGAGGTTCAGAGAGATCCTTGTTAAACATCTCCCTTTTTTCATGTATATAGGACGGCTCCAAGACAGATGAGTGTGTGGGTGCGGGTGTATGGTCGACTGAATGTGAACTAAAGTTCAGACTGCCGAATCATACATCGATCTTTCTTGCTGAACTTTTTGCCATTGATAAAGCCATTGATTTTGCACTACCCACGATAGAATAGTTATTTTTTCTGATTCATTAAGTTCACTTAAAGCTATCAAATCATTAGAAACCACCAAAAATGAATTACTGGGTAATATAATTCGTAAACTACATGGTGCCAATAAATCAATCAAGCTAATATGGGTACCAGGTCACTCTGGTATCCATGGCAATGAGCAGGCTGACAAACTAGCCGGGTCAACTGGTGATCTGGACCTTAGCATAGTCCGTACAGATCTCAGGTGTTTTGTGTTCTTATAAAAGCAAAAATACATCTCCTGTGGCAAAGTGAGTGGACCAACCTCCAACTCACAAACAAAGCAAAACAAAAAATAGAACTGTAGAATACATCCCACAGGAAAGACAGAAGGGAGGAGGTGGTGTTGGCCCGCCTTAGGGTCAACGCCACGAGATTTACACACCTCACTCCCTACATTGAAAAAAAATTCCCCCCCACAATGTCACCCCTGTAACACCAGCCTTACCCTTAACCATATCTTTACAGTCTGCAATCAATACAACACACAAAGACAAAGAATAAAAAATTATTTCCAAATTAAAATAAAAAAATTTACAAATCTCAAAACATTTTATCAGATGATGAAAAAATCATCAGTAAAGTGATCACTTTTTAAAGGGAGACAAAACTTTATGACCTTATGTAGATTGACAGAATTAATAGGATCCATTGGCTTAATAACCTTGGCCACATGCCGCTGGTTGATAGCCAAGAAATCCAACAAATAAAGAAAGAAAAGCGAAAAGGGGTGGTGGGATAGCCTTGTCTGGAGAAACGTCTTTTTTTAGCTGCCGAAGTATACCCGGCGGAA
>NC_051428.1:13509084-13524254 GCF_015228065.2 Penaeus monodon | reverse complement strand
CTTCTTCTTGAAACATGTTTTTAAATCCCGTATTGGCTTGCCCAAAACTTCCCTGATGTAGTAGGACTCAAACTCTTCTTTATAAAAAATTCTGGAGATCACGAGACTTAGCATGTGTAATGGATCAGTTTTTCTATGTAATGATAACAGATCTTATAAGTGAAATAATGGGCACAATATGTATGAGACCAGCTGCTACATAAAGTTCACTGAAGTGTGGGGTGAAGCTTGGGGTTGAGTGTAAGATTCTCTATTTATATACAGGGATTGTAGATCCATTGACTGCATACAGGTTCATGATCAGAGGGAGTGTTTTGTGACTTGCCATTACTGGCAAAATGCTAAACCTGTCACCAGTGTCGACCAGGAACTTGATGTGGAGAGTAGGTCCCACACATGAAGCATGAAAGAGATTGGGGCGAACATTATGTCCCTTTTAATGCTCACATTTTCTATTTAATGTTTATTGAAGTTGCAGGGATGAAGACACTTCTTTGCTGCTTCCTTGAATTTACTTGATAAAAGCATATGTCATCTCTTCCTCTGGACTGACTTCTTGACCTGTAGCATGGCTTATTGTTGGCAGAGATGCGACGAGACAGAGTTGTACTTGATTTTGGAGAGCATTAACCTGGATAGTGAGTTTTGCAACAAGTTCTGCCAACTGCTCTGTTTGAGATGTGAAAGCACTTCGGCTACAGAAAAAGAGTTAGCGAGTTCATCGATGGTGAATTTCCCTTTTACTGTGAATATATGAAGGCAACTGCTGGTAAAAGCTGTAGAAAGATCGTCTTCCCAAAAACTACCATGCCGAATGAAGAAGCTCACCCAGGAGCCTCTTCATTCGGCATAAAAAAATCAGAAGTTTTTTTTTGTTGCCGAGTTCTTCCTTGCTGAGAAGCCCCGGGAAGTCTGGTAGAAAGGAAGATTCCAGTCTTGACAGCAATGCGGTCTTCAGCATTTCATATGGTTCTTTCCGATATCGCAGCAGTCGAATGACATCTGGAACTTGAGCCAAACAAACTGGAGGGAGGAGAGCTGTAGCATGACTAAACTTTGGGTGACACTTTTGCTGATGCGGTTTTGCTTAGAAATAACACTCGAAATGGTGAACCACATGGAAGGTCATGGGCTGCTGAAAGCCGTGCTCGGAATGCGTTGATAGATGTAATGTTATCTTCCTCGGTGTTGATAGAGGTAGCAGCGTCGCTTTTGGTTTCTTCGTCGGGCATCCTGAGGGACAAGTGTTGTAAACACAGAGGGGAAAACAAACCAAGCGTTACACAATTCCGGGATCATCAATTGTTGCCTTCTTGTTTTTCACTAGAGTTTTGTCGTTATTTTGTTATTATAGAGAAATGTCTAAAACCGTCTATCATGTTTGACGGTGGTATAAGTCCCTTAAGCGCAGATGATGTCTTTTGCCAAAAAGTATTGTCTAAACCGCCGTATTTAGTCCCTTAAGGCCGTGCTGATTTCAGAGTATAAGAAAGAAAGGAAAGTAAACCAGAAAATTTATGACTAGACGATATCCAGGGGAGACCATGAAATAATTATTTTCAGGGTAATTTCTATTTACTACAGATTCGTTTCTAGCGACATCAAAATGAGGCTAAAGATAGATGAGAACAATGATAACCCTTTTTATGTTAAGTAGAGTATTGATGCAGCACTGACATCCTTTATACTATATTTGGATGTGAATCGTGGCTAGGGCGTGGGAGGTGACCTGTAGTCATTAGTCAAAATATACAACTGGAGTCTTACACAATTGTTAGGCATCCGCTTAATATGTAATGGCCAGTGCTACATAAAAGCAGGTCACCCAACTCTGACAGACGAGTCGAAAAAAACAACAAAGGTTCTTAGGCCAAATGCACAGGAAAGAACAGACAAAGTAAATGAATCTTTGGCTTTTGTACTTCATATCGCCTGCAAACAAGGACGCGCACGAGCAGGTTTTTGTAGTACCTCTTAGAGGAAGATGTAAACTATGTATTTTTTATTCAGGGCATGAAAGACGAGATACATTTTGTCATCATATGCATTCAGGTGCATATGATGATAAACCCTAATTTAACACCCCCACAAACTTATATGGAAAGGAAAACCATTAATGAGAGCACCATATCGCCTGTACACGTTGGTGCTCACTTGCTAGGAATTCTGAGGGGGTGCTGGAATAGGCGCTGCCGCGGCCGCCTGTTGCTTGAGGAACGCCGGTGTCTTCGGCCGCTGCAGTTCCTGGACTCCTGTCTCAGCTTCCCAGTTGGAGGTGCGACCATTCGGGGCTCCTCCTTTTGATGTTCCCTACTTCTCAGGATATTACTGTACATTTTCATGCAGTCTCCTCTGTGAGTCTGCGGTTGCCTGGAGACGCTCACCCTGCCGGCACCACCCTCTTCTCCTTCCCCCAGGTCCAGTAACCCCTTTTGGGGCTTCTGGGCGGTGGGTGCCTCGTCGACGTCTTGGACCGAAAACCCCCTTCCACGGCCTCTCCCCCATTTTGAGTCCTGATAGGACTTGCTAGAAGTTGCTTTCTGGGGCTGGCCGAGGTGTACTACGGGAAGACGAAGCGCACGTCAGTGTCTGGGTGAGAGAAGGGGCTCCCACCACGGACTCTGTAGTCCCCACTTTTTCTCCATGCACTCCTGGCCAGCCTCCGGCGGCGAACACCTGTTTTTGTCTCTGACAACAGGATACGAAGAGGGCGAGGCATCCTCAGGCTGGGTCGGCGGATGAGGACATCACGGATGGCGCTGCTGGGATGCAGTCTCTGACGGACCGAAGGTTCCTAGCGTTGACTTTTAAAAATTTAAGACTGACCTTTGACAAATCACTCTGTATACACAACAATATGACCCTTAACTGTTAATTTAAAAGACGTCACCAGAAATAAATATAAATAAATCCCCCCTACAGTTTATTTTAAGTAGCCAACCCGTTTTCCCGACGAGTTTCTGGAAGTCTAAAAAAAGCCTTTATGAATGCGGGGTGGTGCACACGGAGGTGCACGTAGTAGAGCACTGCACTGAACACAACACCTAGGAGACGGATAGGATTTATTTATGTGCTTGTATGTAAGTAATGTGATAGAATGTGTTTTAAGTTCTTTAAAGGGATAACGCTACTATTATATGTAGAAGTCGTTATGTTTCGTGAATTCGTGTTTGATAGTTTCAGTATGTGTTTTTTGCATTTAATTGTAATCTAATTGAAACGTTTTTTCTTATTTTTTACTATATGGCTGGAAATTTTTTACTTATGAATATACATGTATTTTTGTAGTTCTAGTATATATTAGTATGTTGTGTGGTGGTGTGGTGTGTGTGGTGTGGGGTGTGTGGGGTGGTGTGTGTGTGTTGGTGTTGTGTGTGTGTTGTGTGGTGTGTGTGTTTATGTATGTATGTATGTAGTATATTTAATAATGTATGAGTATGTAGTATTTTTTTATGTAGAAAATGTAACAGTTAACGCTTTTTGGGGAGTGGACTGTTAAAAGAAATGTTGTCTTAAACCATCAGCCTGGGAGGCATCGGCTAGGTTTTCCCTTTTGCGGCGTCGCCTTTCCTGTTTTTATTTTCATGGCCACAATTAATGCACATATCGCTTTTGCTTTTAAAACAAAGCAAAATATGTAATATCTAAATTTTATAGCTCAGATTTTCTTGTGTGTGTGTGTGTGTGGGTGTGTGTGTGTGTGTTGTTTGGGTGTTTGTGTGTGTGTGTTGGGGTGTGTTGTTTGTGTGTTGGTGTTGGGGGAGAAGAGGAGAGAGAGGAAAAGAGAGAGAGAGAGAGAGAGAGAGAAGAGGAGGAGGAAAAAGAGAAGAAAGAGAGAGAAGAAAGGGCGAGAAGGAAAAAAAGGCAAAAGAAAGAAAGAGCAAAGAGAAAGAAAGAGCCCGAGAGAAAAAAAAAAAGAGAAAGAGAAAGAGAGAGGAAAAAAGAGAGAGGAGAGAGAGAGAGAGAGAGAGAGAGAGAGAGAGGAGAGAGAAGAGAGGAGAGAGAGGAGAGAGAGAGAGAAAGGGAAAAGAAGAAGAGAGAGAGAGGAGAGAGGAGAGAGAGAAGAAGGGAGAGAAGAGGAGAGGAGAGAGAGAAAGAAGGGGAAGCAGAAAGAAAGGGGGAAAAGAGAGAGAGAGGAGAGAGGAGAGAAAAAGAGAGAGAGAAAAGAGAGAGAGAGAGAGAGAGAAGAGGAGAGAGAGAGGAGAGGTACTTGCCCTTTCCATGAGGCGAGAAGAGTGTTGAATGGGGCCGTTTCTCCTCCTGCGACCTGGGGCCCCCCTGGGCCGCTGAGCCCAAAACCCTTCCTTCCCTTCGTTCTGCCCCGGACCTCCAGGCATTTCACGCTGGGCCGCGGGGGGCACTCGAGGAAAGTCATCCCCTTTTTTTTTAAATAGAGATTTTTTTTTTTTTGATTTTTGTTGCCGGCAAAACACACACAACACCACACACACACACACCCACACACCACAAAACACCCCCACAAAACACACAACACACACCAAAACACACACACAAAACACACACAAACACCACACACACACCCAACACACACACACACACCATGCGAGCGCACAGCAGTAAAAGGGGAAAAGTAAAAGCAAAAATCATGTCCAGCGGCCAAAACTGGTTTTCTTAATTTTGGGTCGCGTTAACCCCCCATCTTTAGAACCCTTATAAGGGTACTGATAACCGTTTTCTAATTTAACAGGTTGAATCCAGGAAAATTTTTTTCACAAAATAATTTAAACTGTTTTTGCCATGGTTTATTGGAAAAGTCGGGCCCCCTGTTCCGGGCTCAGTCCCACGGAGGGTGGACCCCGCAGTTTACGGGACTTACTACTAGGCTCTCTGTCACATGGAAGGGGTTTTGGGGGAAAGAAAATTAAAACCAACTATACAAAAATCTATTCCCTATCTCTTTTATAATATTATTATTATTTTAAAATATATATATATAAAATATAATATATTTATATAATAAATCAACATACCCAAACATAAATTTTGTGAATATAAATTATATATTATTTTAATATATATATAAAATACATATACAAACATATCAATACATAAACATACATACATAATACAAATACTCATACATAATACATACAACATACAACACACAACACAAACACCACACACACCACACACCCCCACACACAAACACACACACCCCACACACACACACACACATATTTATTATATAATAATATATAATATATTGTATGCATGTATGTATTAACCACACACACTTAAATAAAAGCGTAATTCTTCACTATTATATATGTAAAATTATATGCATATATTGTATATATACCCAAAAAATTAATATAATAAAAATATATTATATAATAATAAATATAGTATATAATAAAATCACAACATACACACAACAAAACCAACACCGAAAACCCACACCACAGACACACACCCCCACACACACAACACAACCACACACACACACACACACACCACAAAACACACACCCCCCACCCCCAAAAAATATACAAATATAATATAATATTATATATATATTATAAAATAATTTTAATATATATTATCCACACAACAACACATGACAAAAAACCCACACACACTGCCCACACAACACAAAACCACAACACACACACACACACACAACTTAATACACAAAATATATAAAAAATTAAATATATAAATATATATATAATATATATATATTCCCACACACACACCCACCCACCCCCCCCCACACACACAAACACACACCACACACACACACACACACACAACACAACACCCACACACATATATATAATACACAAAATTTTATAATATATATATTATATAAATATAATATATTATATATGAAACCAAAAAAACCCAAAAACCACAAACACACACACGCGCGCGCGCGCGCGCGCGAAAAATATGATATATATATATATATAATATATTCACACCCCCACACACAACAACACAACACAAAACACCCCACCATTTTACACGAAACGTGGCTGTTTTACCCGTGGCTCAAGTCCAAAATGGGAACTACGATCACGAAGCGTAGATTTTTTATCTGACCTCGCCGACCCGAAAATTTCATCCCCAGCCCCGAGTAGATGTCGGCTCCTCGCTTTGGGTGGGGGTCGAAGCTTTGACTACCCTGTTGCCATTGAAAAGGGTTTTCTAAAAACCCTTTACAGGGTAACGTGGAGCCTTTGCGTCCTTAGCTGCAAACAAAAACACCCTTCCCAAAAAAAAAATGCTCGACCCCCCCCCGAAGACATGACTGCAAAACCAGTGAACACGTTTGGCCCCTCTATTTTTTTTCCCCTTCCCTTCTTCCCCAAAAAAAAGTGTTAAGCCATTGGTTTTTTTTGGTAAAAAGTTAAGTGACAAAATGGCATTTTCTCACATATTTTTGGACCTCAGATTGCATTACCATATGATCGTGTATGTGGTCAACAAACATGAATGTCGCTCATTATTTAAGTAGTTAATTAATTTCTCTCATTATTAGAGATTTATGTGTTTCAACTGCAACGATTTAACACGTTTTTGATTTTATCAGGAATATCATTTCATTTTATCTTGTTCCTCCCCTTGCCCGACTGACTCACTTTCTCCCATCCAGTGGGTTGGGACATGGAAATGGTCAAGAGAGAACCGATCGTTTCCATAATTGGTTGTTGTTGTTTTGTTGACGCCTTGGGATTAACCGTAGCCCCGGTTACATTGCTCATTGTGACACATTCTATTGCACTAGAACGGAGCTTGTAACAGGATTTTATATAAATTTATTATTTTGAGTATATTGTAGGATCTCCCCCATATCATAGTGCACAGGATTGCCCGATATAACCTAGGGCTGCATAAATTGCCTAATAGGTCTCCGCTCCGACGATCGATAGTAGATAAAGGTAAAACCGAAGTTATTTGTTCGATTGGAACTATCGATTCAGTTACATCCGTTAATTAATGTAGGACTAGGGTTTAAGCCAGAATAATTATTCGCTTATTAATCATACCCTTCTCACCCTCTAGAAGTCGCTTGCATGTTTTGAGTAATTCCCAAGCAATTGTGTGATTCGTGTAGTCGATACCCATAGGGAATGTCACGAGCGCCCATCACAGATACGCAGAAGATAGCAGGTTATTTATAGATTCTCCTGGCTCGGTTCGCTTCAATGTATGGCATTTTGGGTACCTCGGCAGTTCAGATTTTCTGACCCAGAAAAGATTTGCTTGCTAAAAAGCTTGCGAATATTTTTTTCACTTCACCATTCATTAATGCGTATATTCTGTCGCATATCATTAAATGTTGAATTCAGTGTGGTAGTTGAAATAATTTTATATAGCTAGCATTGCTAATTTATCTCAGTTTTGTTATAGTGAACGTTAATCTTCGTGTTTGTGATACTTTTTCTGTGTGAGGTCACTTTCATTCTCATTCACGCTCGCTGTCGCTCACAACACATTTATTCACTCACTCACTCACTCATCCATGCAGAACAAGACAGTGAAACCTTTTCATTAATAGGGTTTGTTGATGTTGTAGTTGCCGCCATAATCTATGATGTATCTCTTTGCCTGCGATTTTGTCAGTCGTGATGAGTAATTTTACATTTATTTCTTCTCTGTGTGATGACAACTGGTTAAAGTAAATCCTTATAGATTGCTGTTTGTCGTTTCCTTTATCTACTCTCATATCTATCAGAGACGGTTTGTATTCAAGCCAGTCCATGCGGATTGCTACTGATGTCCTCCCTCTCCTATTTTCTTCTTATTCTTGGTGAAATAAACACAAAACGACAAAAAAAAAAGAAAATAAATTAAAAACGAACATTAAAAACCGCAAACTTGAATAAATAACTGGCTTACTTAGGATGCTGTGGGAAGGACGTCACCGAAAGATCGCCATAGGCTTGCGAACCAGGATGTTCGTCAGAGCAGGTATTAAGCCACCCCAGGATAGAGTGGAAGGGCGCTGCCTGCTGGGATGCCCGTAGATCCAGTGAAGGACCAGGAACTCGCCAGTGCAGGTACCAGTCGCCCCAAGATGCTGTAGATGGGTGCCGCCTGCCTGGATGCTGCAGATCCAGTCAAATTCCAGGGGCTCGTCAGCGCAGGTATCAGCTGCCCTGAGTGCCGAAGAGGATGCCCCTGCCTGGACGCTCGTAGATCAAGATGAAGATTACAAGGACGTATGGTCCGAGAAGGACCTGGACGAGATCTGTGAGGATGTGTGGATGAGGACCAGAAAGGGACGAGCAGCCACGAAGATGCACCAAGAACAACGCACGTGAGAACGAGATGACCAGCCAAAGTTAGGTCACCCTTGAGGCAAATCTAAGGTGCCTCGAGGGCGAGGCATGAGTAGGTGGCCAAGCAATATGGCATATACATAATTCTACTTCTGTAAGCCATTTTACCGAAAGACCACGTGGCTATTTACCGCGTGGCTCCAAGTCCAAAATAGGAACTGTCGATTCAGTGAGGGCGTAGATGATGATTTATCTGACCTTGCCTGACCCAACAGTTCGTGGCCAGCGAACTGACTGACCTGGATTTTTAGAATTTCGTACCGGATCGTGCTCTTATTCTAGCATCACCATCGCCTCTCCTTCCTCCCTATGCTCATTCGCTGGACATGGTACAGTGATACGGGTACAGTGGCCAAGGAGATCCACCACATTCTTGTTAGCACACGATGGAGGATCCTCCAGAACTGCAGGGTTTTCCGGAGCGCCGTGTTCTGTGGCACTGATCATAGGCTGGTTGAGGCTACCCTGCGGGTCCACTTCAAAACTCCCTGTCCATCCAGTGGCCACCCAAAGGTGTTTCACCTGGACAGACTAAGGGAGGAGCAGTGTGCCCGTGGGTTCACCATGGCAGTCTCTGATTGATTCACAGAACCCAGTTGCTCTGTGGGAGCTCCTCAAGTGCATAACACTCGAAGCAGCTCAGGAGTCCATTGGCGTACACCCGAGGGCAAGGCAGAATTCTATCTTCCTGGAAACATTAGAGGCCACTGAAGCATGTCGCAAGGCTCGGCTGAATGGTAATCAAGTCTTCTGTCGCTCCATGGTGTGTAAGGCTTGGATACTGCTGAAAAGGAACAAGGAACAGTTCATCAGGAATCTTGCTGAGGAGATTGAAGGCCATTTCTTGGTAAATGACCTTTGCTCTGCCTATCAAGCCCTGAGAAAGCTGAACTCTAAGCCCTCCTCACAGATGACTGCAGTTCGATCAGTGAGGAACCTCCTACTCTAACAGAGGTTAGGATGGCTATTTCCAAGCTGAAGAGTGAGAAAGCTGCAGGCATATGTGATATCCCTGCTGAACTGCTAAAGGCTGGGGGTGAACCTATGGCTCAGGGCCTGCATACAGTCCTGACTGCCATCTGGCAGTCTGGCACCATTCCCGCTGACCTGCTGAGGGGCGTGGTCATCCCTTTCTGGAAGGGAAAGGGGATCGTTCGGATTGCATCAACTACCGTGGCAATACACTGCTCAGCATACCAGGCAAGGTTCTCGCCCACATCCTTCTGAAAGGGATCCACAACCACCTACTGAGGCATCAGAGACCAGAACAGTCTGGATTTACTCCTGGCAAGTCCCCAATAGCCCGTATACTAGTGGTTCGAGTAATTGTGGAACGCCGTTGTGAGTTTGGTCGTAGATTGCTTGCAACCTACATCGACCTCAAGAAGGCATTTAACTTGGTGCATCAGGAATCGCTATAGGAGATCCTGAGACTCAGGGGAATTCCGACACAAATTATTGGCCTAATTGCAAGCCTTTATACTAGTACTGAAAGTGCTGTAAAGTATGGTGGGGGTTTGTCGAACTTCTTCCCTGTTAATTCAGGGGTGAGGCAAGGCTGTGTCTTTGCACCAACACTTTTCAACACCTGTATGGACTGGATAATGAGCAGAGCTACAAGCCAAAGTCAGTGTGGAGCAACACTAGGCAATATCAAGGTCTCAGACCTTGACTTTGTCGATGATGTTGCTATCCTATCTGAGTCCTTGAAGTCACTGGTGGCGGCTCTTGATGCATTTAGCAATGAAGCAAAGCCCTTGGGCCTAGAGGTCTCGTGGACCAAGACCAAAATTCAGGACTTTGGGGTCTGTTAGGGGAAACCTGTTCAGTCGATCCATGCTTGCGGCGAGGATGTTGAAGTTACAGAGAGTTTTACATACCTTGGTAGCATAGTCCATATCTCTGGGCTGTCAGACCAAGAAGTCAGTAGACGGATTGGTCTGGCAACAGGAGAAATGAACTCGATCAGCAAAAGCATGTGATGTCAGTACCTGTGTAGAAGGACTAAGCTACGTATCTTCAAGGCCTTGATACTGCCAGTTTTGCTCCATGGAAGTGAAACCTGGATGCTATCTAGTGTCTTGGAATCTCGTCTTGATTCCTTTTGTAACAAGTCCCTTTGCCAGATCATGGGGTACAGTTGGCAGGACCACGTGTCCAACCGGTGGTTACACCTTGAGACCGGCATGAGACCTGTTACTTGCATAATCCGGGATTGCCAACTCAGGCTATATGGCCACCTAGCTCGTCTCCCTGTGGACGACCCTGCCCATCAGGTTGTCTCTCTGCGAGACAACCCTGGGTGGAGGAGACCTGTGGGACTACCAAGAAGATCATGGCTTGGGCAGCTTGACGAGACCTGTTGCGAGGAATTAGAGATGGGCCTTGGGCCTGCCTGGAGATTCGCCTTGAGGGATCCTCGTGGCTGGAAGCGAAGGGTGGATGCGGCCATGCGCCTCCGTCGGCGTTAGCCCCTTGATGATGATGATGATGATATATATACACGGCTGAGGCAGTTTTTGCATCATTGGACAACGTCAATACTTCTGGAGCATCAAGGTTGACATAAATCTATTCTCACAAACAGATGTAACTGAAGTCAAGTGATCACACCTTAAAAGACACACTACTAGTAATATATATAAGGATAATGTATATGATGCTTTAAAGGCTATTTGTTTTTGCAGAGATCTGGGGCAGCATTCACAAAGGGTTATATGACAAAAAAACTCTATCAATCTACATTTTCCTTGGTGACTCTTCCTAAAAATGTCTGACACCAATTTTCATCTATTACTCGCACATATTTCAGGATAGGTGCCCCATACGGACAAAACGTACGTTGTTATAAAAACTTCGTCTAGACTAGTTGGGCAGTGATAGAGTTGGACGTATGGTCTGACTCTTTACTGGTTAAGAGTACATGAATTATAGTGTAAGGCGGTACAGCCCGCCATCTCTCCATCATCTCCCCGTACTCTCATGCACCCTGACACCTCGCCGCCTGGCCATGCTTGCTGCGATCGTTCAGTCACTGCTGTTTGAGTTTGCCCTTTGATCCCGTACTCTTATCTGTGATTCATGTACACATAATTTATTTTTCACTTCTGTGAGCTTGATGGTCATTTATATTGTTTTAAATTATCACACGTTCTTACCTTATTTTTGTCATTACTTCCTAACCACGGAAGCTTTGTTCTCATTTTAAGATGTCTATTTAAACGTAATATTTTATCTACTTTCTGCCTACTCCATATTAAATATGTATTTTTCTGTTTTATCTCTTTATGAAGGTAATTTTATTTATGATTTTGGTGGCTGTCCCAATGTTTTCTGTGCAAACTTTATTTTTACGAACTTTATGAATATAAGCCGAGGTAAGCAGGAAATAGATTCACTCTCCCCGGATTTACTGAATGTTAATAATCTCTTTCATTGCTTTATTCTGTTAGATATTTACCTAATCATATTTTCATACGGTAATGGTAAGGTGTATATACAGGGCGTCAGTTAGATTCCGTTCATGCTACTTCGTAGGAATCAATTTGAGTGTGAACCCATTAGAAATTGATTAATATTGGCTACGGAGCCACAATACCCCACCACAACAGTATACTGGGACAGCGCTTGGCTTATGGCATAGCCTAGGGGCCTTGGGTGGTCCGTTCTGACCTGGATTCCACGGGTCACGACACGTACCGTGAAAGCCATGGCTTTGCACACGATTATGCATGTATGACCGCCATAGCCTACCTTTGAAGAATTTTACACTTGTTAATGAGGACAACACACCAGTAATGATTACAAAAAGCTTTTGGCCCTTTTTTCCCTTTCTTGTTTGTTATGAGTTGGATAACTAATTTTCAACTTTTTATGTAAAGAAAGACTTGTTGAAAGGAGTCAAAACTAGTTGACCAACGGTACATTTGTTTATTTTATAGATGCAACAGTAAATCTTAGTTTTAAATTTCTATTGCAGATATCAGAAATTGTAACGGGCCTCAGTCGATTACCAGCCAGACTTTGGTAAGTTGCCCTCAAACCATCATCAACATTTTGCCTTGCCTTTATTAGACCTCACAAGCATATGCGATACAACAACACTAAAGTGTGTGAAAATAAAAAAGAAAGGATGTGCAAGTCATTTTACAAAATCTGATGATATAGATAGGACATTGGCGATTGCAACACAACTCACGGGATTCTCGCATCCCCAGAGTGCGGCGCAGTCCCGTCTCCAGCGCGCATGGGTGGCCCCGCTGCCAGCAGAAGCGCGTCCTGGGGAGCCGGAATGTTCGCTTCGAGGTAGTCAGGTCGGCGAGGAGGCTCAGCGGGGGCAAATGGCGGCAGAAGAAAAGGCGCCCCAACGGAAAAGGCAGAGCGAGGACGGGGCCCAGGTTGGCATATAAATGCCACAATATTCACCACCACTTTAACCCCCCCCCCACCATCCACAGCATCACCACCCAACAACAACCCCCCCAGCCCACCCCCTCCCCACCACCCATCCACCACCGCCCCTCCCACCCATCCACACCCCCTCCACCACACCCCCCCACACCAACCATCCAACCCCCAACCCCTCCACCAAAAACCACCCACCCAAACCACACCCCCCACCACACCCCCTCCACACCCCCCCCTCCACCACCACCCCCTCACCACACCCCTCACACCACCCCCCCTCCACCACCACCCATTCCCCACTACCCCCCACCACTACCCCCTCCACCACCACCCCTCCCCAACCCCCCCTCCACCACACCCCCTCCACCACCACCCATCCACCCCCCCTCCACCACCACCTCCCCCCACACCCCCCACCACCACCCCCCCCACCACCACTTCTCCACCCCCCACCCCCCCCACCACCCCTCCACCCCCGACCCCTCCCCACCCACCCTCCCACCACCACCCCCTCCCCCCACCCCCTCCCCCACCCTACCCCCCTCCCCCAAACCCCTCCAACCACCACCCCCTCCACCACCACCCTCCACACTACCCCTCCACCACACCCCCCCACCCCACCCATTCCACCCCCACTCGCCACCCCCACCCCCCCCCCACCACCACCCCCCCACCACCACCCCCCCCACCACCCCCACCCCCACCCCCACCACCACCCCCTCCACCCCACCTCCCCACCACCACCCCCTCCACCACTACCCCCCCACCACTACCCCCCCACCACCCCCCCCCACCACCATTCCACCACCACCCCCCTTCACCACCCCCCCTTTCCCAAACCACTACCCCTTCCACCACCACCCCTCCACCACCACCCCCCACCACTACCCACCACCACCACCCCCTCCCCCACCACCCCTTCCACCACTCCCCCCTCCACCACTACCCCCTCCACCACCAACCCTTCCACCACCACCCCTCCACCACCCCCCTTCCAACCACCACCCCCCCACCACCACCTATTCCACCCCCCCCTCCACCACCACCCCTTCCACCACCACTTCCACCACCACCACCCCTTCCACCACCACTTCCTCCACCACCACCCCTTCCACCACCAACCCCCTCCACCACAACCCCCCACCACCACCACCCCCTCCACCACCACCCCCCCCCACCACCACCCCTCCACCACCCCCCCTTCCACCACCACCCCCTCCACCACCACTCCTTCCACCACCACCCCTTCCACCACCACCCCCTCCACCACCACTCCTTCCACCACCACCACCCCCCTCCACCACCACTCCTTCCCCACCCCCCCTTCCACCACCACCCCCTCCACCACCCCCCCTTCCACCACCACCCCCTCCACCACCACCCCCTTCCACCACCACCACCCCTTCCACCACCACTTCCTCCACCACCACCCCCTCCACCACCACCCCCTCCACCACCACCCCTTCCACCACCACCCCCTCCACCACGACCACGATCCCTACGACGACCCCACAATGTGTCTCCAGGATCTTTCCAGGGAACCGTTGCCGCGCTAAATCCCCCGTCCTCGGTTCAGTCCCCATCGTCGCTGCAATCGTCGGGCAAGGAGGGCAAGGGAGCCAGGCTCAGTCGTCACAGCGATCCATGCAACTGCCGCCTGCACAAATGCAACCTCCACCACCACTACCACCACCTCCACCTCCACCTCCACCTCCACCTCCACCTCCACCTCCACCTCCACCTCCACCTCCTCCTCCTCCTCCTCCTGCCCCTCTTCCTCTACCAATATTTGCAATCTCTCCTCTGCCTCCACCCGCGGTTCCCTCCTACTCCTGTTCCTCCGCCATCCTTCAAACGGAGCTGCAGCGAAAGCTCTTGGTGCCCAACTGTGACTCCAATGGGTACTTGCAAGTTGTAACTCAATTGCAGACTCTTGCTGCAGGACACACAGGGAGACCTGTGGACCCTGCAGTGTTCGCGCTCGTGGAGACAGTTGCTTATTGTAAGGTGAGATACGATGCCTAGGCTCTTCCTTTTGAACTGTCCTCCACATCTCTTTGCCTTTTTTAAAGTATGTTTGTTTGACGTCACTGGACCATATACTATATGCAGTTTTATATGTGAGATGTAATATTACAATATTACATCTTAGCTTCTTAGCTTTGAACTGCGTGTAATGGATGGGAAGTTCACTTCTGTGCCTGGTATAGTGGTTTGGAAGTGGATAAGAGAACTCATTGTAGCAGCCAGTTAATGCTGTGTAGGAAGCACTGATGCATCCATCCTCTATTTCCAACTAGAGAGCTCCTTTCAAATATCTTACTATTATTGTGGTCAATTTTACATGGCACGACTTCTTTAGCTCTTCCATAGACCTCTTTCACTAGGCTTGTCTAGAAAGGAACGGGACCCTCCTCATGGAGTCAAGCCAGTTCTTATAGCTTGACTGACATC
>NC_051428.1:13500993-13508984 GCF_015228065.2 Penaeus monodon | reverse complement strand
ATGCAATGAGCAGGCTGACAAATTAGCCGGGTCAACTGGCGATCTGGACCTTAGCATAGTCCGTAAGATCTCAGGTGTTTTGTGTCTCTTATAAAAGCAAAATACATCTCCTGTGGCAAAGTGAGTGGACCAACCTCCAACTCACACATAAAATAAAACAAAACTAGAACTGTGGACACAGCCCCAGGAAGAGAGAAGGAGAGGTGGTGTTGGCCCGCCTTAGGGTCAACAGTACAAGATTAACCCACCTCACTCCCTACATAGAAAAGAAATACCCTCCACAATGCCCAACCTGTAATACCACCCTTACCATAGACCATATCTTAACAACATGCCCAAAATACAATAACAATAGAACACCAATCACAAATTACCTAAGAATGAAAAACATACTTTTTACAACATCCAACCTTCTATCAAATGATGAAAAAATAATAAGTAAAGTAATCACTTTTCTAAGGGAGACAAAACTTTATGACCTTATATAGATTGACAGAATAAATAGGATCCATTGGCTTAATAACCTTGGCCATATGCCGCTGGTTGATAGCCAAGAAATCCAAAAAAAAAAAAAAAAAAAAAAACTTTGATGAGGACGCACCTTACATAAAACGCAGAACCAATAAATAAAAAGTCTTGTGCCACAAGAGTTACCCTGGAGCCCGGGGCCTCTCGTCTCGCTAGGCATTATTGCTTCTGAGTTTCGTAAAGTAAATAAATTTAAAGTAAAATCCTGTAGATTACAGAACATTATTGTGCTTTGCCAGCACCATCAGTGCTCTAGATTTGCAGGTGACACGAGGCTACAGTAGTCGTAGTCAGCACCCCACCTCAGACCCGCAGCTCTCTTCTACACCAGGGTAGCCCTTTGGGCTTTGACCCCTGGGTAGGGAGGCCCAGTAGTCTGGGGCGTCCTTTGGGCGCACTGTTTCTCTCTCTCAATTTTTCATCTTAATGTGACTTTCCTGAGCCTACCGGAGTTCCTCGTGAACTCCCGTATTCGCTTGGGGGGTGGGCATCTACTTACCGTCCTTCGCCTAGGCAAGTTCGGCGGTAGGGAAGTGTCCCACACATAACTCAATCCCTCGCTGTGGTACTGGAGAACGCAACCAGGCTTCCACTGGGGGGGTAGAGGACGAATAAACTGATTTACTCTCTTAGCTATTGCTGTTAGGTTGATACCAAAAGTTAAGAGCCTTTGATCCCTTCAGGACAAAAATTTTGAGACAAGGGGTCGGACCTGGTCCGATACCCAGTATGGATGCTACCCCGGCTACCCCTTCTCCTCCTCAAGGAGGGGCGACTCATGACCACTCTCAGACCAATCTGACTTTGAACAACGGAACCCCCACTAACGACAAAACGAGAAGACCACTTTTCAAAATCCCCACCGAGAATGCAAGGTTCGCGAATGTAAAATGCGTGAATGAAAATCAATCGCTTTTGAACGTGAACCCCTTTATCATCAAAAAGATCCTTGATGGTCAAGTGGACGGCGATTTTGATTTTGTAAAAAAATTGCGAGATGGAAGCCTCCTTGTTAAAGTACAATACAACTCCCAGATTAAGGATTTACTTAAGCTGACGCAAATTCATGATCTTCGAGTTAAAGTAACTATTCCTATTGGCCCAAATACCTGTAAGGGAGTAATCTTTCACAGGGATTTGAGGACGATGGAAGAAAGTGAAATTCTTGAGAGCATGAAGGACCAAGACGTAGTGGACGTTCATTGTATGACCAAGAAGGACGGGATCATGCGAACGAAAACTGGACTGTGTTTTTTGACCTTTGCTTTGAATAAAATCCCAGAGTATGTCAACGTCGGTAAGAACGTGTTCAAGTAAGACCTTACATCCAAAAGCCAATGCATTGTAATAGATGCCAAAAATTCGGACACACCTCATTAAGATGTATTGATAAAGACCCGATACTTCCTACGCTGAAGCAGTAACTAACATCACCCCTAGTGCAAGCAATGTCAGTCAACAGCTTGCAGCCAAGGATAAGGAAATTGCTGAACTCAAACAAACGGTTAAAGAATTAAATATTAAAGTATATCAACTGCCTAAATCAGTTGATCAAATGACTGCTTCAACCCAGCATAAAAATCCTAAGGAGGCTGATACCTAATCACAGTCCGGAGCGCAACTTCCCGTCCGGGCTACTCCTGTGAGGACTTCGTCTGGCTCGCGATCGGCTTCTCGGGAGAGAAGCAGATCGCAATCTGTCAGTCGTCTCCCTCGCCAGGAGGTGCAGGACATGGAGGCTTCTGTTGTTGCCTCTTTGCATCAACATAATATATTATCTCCACAATATCTGATATAATCTTAATAGTTCATACTAGTCATATTTCTCTCACAGATCTTACTCTTTCAACTTGTATTAATTTGTTTAGACAAATGTAAAGGAAAATTCACAACTTATTAGAGAATTTACAACTAATTTATTAAATGTACAGTATTATATATAGTAAACATGTAAAGTCAATCACATAAATTTATATGTCAATAATATAACATCTGAGTTCATTATAATTCAATACAATAATGTTACCATATTAAATATTCATCTTTTAACTTTAACAAATAACTTGCCACTTTACTCTAATTGTTAACATACAACTACACAATATAAATTTAAGCAAGCTGTTATTAATTAACCAATGTCAATGTTTAAAATAGATGTAAGCAGTTAATAAAAGAATTCTTTTCTTCACATACAATGATTGAAATCATAAAAATATTTGTAAGCAAATTGAAATACAGAAATTTGTGAGAATTATATTTAGGCAAGATGAATTACTTATACCAAGCAATTTAAAATACTAAGTTAATGTCTTTACACAATTACTAACTTAAACTCGAGATTATCTCCATCAAAAGTAAGTGAGTACATTCTGAAAATGGACATAAAATGTCTTGTGCTTAATCAAGCAATCATAATACTGAATTAATATTGCTAAGCCGCAATTAACTCAAGCAAACTTATTCTAGGAATTACTTAATGATTACATACAAAACACAAATTTATTCTTACGCTCTACCGGAAATTAACAATCATCATCACTGTTAAGTCACACTTCCGTAGAGCTGAGATCTCTTAAAAGTAAATCATTAATTCCTTACTCTCTATGCTAACTCAATATATCAGTACACTTAGAATTCAAATCTATATGTCTTCAATTATATCATTCTTCAAACTTGACAATCAAATCTATAATTATTCCATTATATAATTATTACTTCTAAAATGAACTTAGTCAAATACAATTCTTGGTCCTTTATATAGTCATACATCAATCAAGAAATAAATTATAAACTACTTAATACACATTTTCCATAGCACATTCCCGTCCACCATGTTCCCCCCTTAAAAAAGAAACACTTAAACTGCTTCAATAGGGCTTACCCAAAATGCCACCAAAGTGACATGGCTGCAAGGTGCTACCAGGGATGACTTTCAAGACCAACTCCAAACTCCTACTCCTCCGTTGGTCTGTCTCAACCCGTCTTTTATCCCCGCTATGGGGGCCCTTCCTGTCACGCCCTTAGCAGTTATCATGAATATAATTATAATTTCTCTTCACTTATTCGAAAACTATCTGCGTCAGGACTTTCCTATGTCCCAGCAAATTTTCAACACTGTATTTATCACTTTAACTTTTGTCTATCTGCCTTCCGTGTTATTTTCTTGATACCCGACTTGAATATTGTGATATATCTAGTGATCGTCTCCAACTAGTTGTTTTCGTATTCGTGGCTTCTAGAAGCTTCTGTTAGTCATGTGCTCAGTTTGACGTCATGGGTCATCTTCCTGTTTACCATCTTTTCATCTGACCATTTTTTCTGGATTTCGCCCTCATCTTCGCCGTATTGTTCTATTTTCTGATGTTGCGACCGGATGGTGCGTCCGCTCTGCCTCGCGTTGTTTACGAATAACGCATATCTGTCCACGACACTTCTGTCTCCAAACCATCCCGAGAGAGGTCCCCGGGAAGCGAGGGAGAGGAGGCGTCTCCCTCCCAAAAAAAGAAGAAAAAATCTGGTGGACAAGGCACTTCCAAACCCCATAAAACGTAATCTTCGCGTCGACCATTATACAATGGAACTGTCGAAGTCTTAGATCTAAAATAAATGACCTTTTATTATTAGCCTCGTCCTATGCTCCCGATATTATAGTTCTCCAAGAAACGCACTTAACACACCTGGTCTCTGACGAGGTCGTTTCGCTGAGGAACTACCATTTATGTCGGAAGAATCGTGAGGGTAGGGGTGGAGGCGGAGTCGCCATGTACATCCACCAAAGCCTCCCTTTTACAGAAGTGACTATTGATTCTACTTTGGAGTTTCTCACATGCAAAGTAAAAATTAATGGCACGTATCTGGCTATATGTTCACTTTATTGTCCACCTGATGCAGTGATAGCCTATGATGAGCTCTTTGCTCTTCAGGAACGTCTGCCACAAAATAAAGTAATTTTAGCTGATTTTAATGCTCATCATACGTTATGGGGTTCCCTGCGGGTGGATGGTAGAGGTGAGCAAGTAGTTAAGTTGATTAATGAGTCTGATTTAATCCTTCTGAATGATGGTAGTCCGACGCGGGTGGACGATAATACCGGTAATTTGAGCTTCATTGACTTATCACTGGTCTCTTCATCAATAGCAGCCAAGTGCCTGTGGCACACCATTGACGACTCGTTGGGAAGCGATCATCTTCCTATTTTGATTAAATATTCATCCAACACAGAACGCTTTCAGCGCTTAAATTTAACGTAAAAAGAGAAGACTGGGTCGCCTTCACAAGAAGCGTCAAGCTCGAACTTGTTGGAGAAACCATTGATGATAAAGTAAACAATATTCAGAATTCGATTATAGAAGCAGCATTGCTATCCATTCCTAAAACTTCGACAGATAGCATTAAGCATGGTGGACACCAGATTGCCGCAGGGCGCTGTGCCGACGCAATAAGGCCTACAGGTTTTTCAAAAATAACATCACAAATGAGAACTTTTGCAACTACAAACAAGCAAGAGTTAGGGCTCGTAGAGTAATAAGACAAGCAAAAAGAGACTCCTGGCAGAGCTTTGTCTCTACAATGAACAGCAATACAAAAATAGAGGTTTGGTCCACTATCAATAAAATCAATAAGAAAAAATCATCTTTTAAAATCAACAACATCATTCACGAGGGTAACAATTTCGATTCACCTAGAGACACTCGCCAGGCAGTTCTCATATATAAGCAGCTCAGCTAATTACCATCCCACCTTCCTGACCATCAAGGAAGAGGCTGATCTGCGACCTATTCACTTTGCCACAGGAGATGACTTTGATTACAATAAAGATCTTACAATGGATGAGCTTGTCTGAGCCCTAGAAGCCTGTAGAGGAACATCCCCAGGCCCCGATGAGATTCGATATCAGATGATGAAGCATCTTAATCATGATGACATGATTAAGTTGCTAGAAGTGTACAATGAAATTTGGAAAAGCCACACTTTTCCAAACTCATGGCACTTCGCCCACATCATTCCCATATTGAAAGGAGGGGGTAATCCCAGACTTGCCATCTCCTACCGCCCAATTGCGTTGACAAGTTGCTTATGCAAGGTCATGGAACGCATTGTTAACAGTAGGCTATTGCATTTTTTAAATTCCAGTAATTTACTAGTTGACAAGCAGTGCGGCTTCCGCAAGGGACGCCAAACTCTCGATCGACTAGTAAAGCTGGACAGTCATATTCAAGAGGCCATTGCCAAAAAAGATATTTTGATTTCAGTATTTTTAGATATAGAAAAAGCCTACGAAATGACATGGCGATATGGCCTACTCAGAAAACTTTATGCTTTTGGATTATGTGGAAACTCTGACAGAACTTTTGCTGTCAAATTATTTTCCGACAATGTCACTTTTTCAGACATTTGTGTCCAGGCAAACGGGGTCCCACAAGGAAGTGTCTTGTCACCAACATTATTTTTATGTATGATTAATGACATCTTACCAGCTCCTCCTCGGAATCTTAAATACTCACTGTACGCTGATGATTGTGCATTATGGCACTCCAGCAATAATGCAGAATTCTCAGCAAATAGCATCCAATTGGCACTGGATATGATTCATAACTGGGGCCTCCAGTGGGGTTTTAAGTTTTCCATTAGAAAGAGTATTGGGGTAATTTTTTTCACGTAGGAGGAAGCCGAACATCAGGCTAACTCTAGACAACCACCCAATACCTATTCAAAGCTCTGCTAAATTTTTAGGTCTACATTTTGATAGTAGACTAAATTGGAAAGACCACATTGGTCAGTTAAAAAATAAATGTCAAAGAGCACTAAATTTATTAAAGTGCATTTCTGGTAACAAATGGGGAGCTGATAGACAGTCTTTGCTAATGGTATATAAAGCCCTGATTAGGTCTAAAGGAGATTATGGGTTAATCGTGTATGGTTCGGCATCGAGAACAAGTTTGAAAGGTTTGGATGCTGTGCAGAATGCAAATCGCGTCCAATTGGCACTGGATATGATTCATAACTGGGGCCTCCAGTGGGGTTTTAAGTTTTCCATTAGAAAGAGTATTGGGGTAATTATTTCATAGGAGGAAGCCGAACATAAGGCTAACTCTAGTCAACCACACAATACCTATTCAAAATTCTGCTAAGTTTCTTGGGCTACTTTTTGATAGTAGACACAATTGGAAAGACCACATTGGTCAGTTAAAGAATAAATGTCAAAGAGCACTAAATTTATTAAAGTGCATTTCTGGTAATAAATGGGGAGCTGATAGACAGTCTTTGCTAATGGTATATAAAGCCCTGATTAGGTCTAAAGGAGATTATGGATCAATAAGATTCGAGACCCGAGCCACCCTAATGGCAATGGAGGCACTAGGCCCTTTGCCACGAGACTCCACAACCTCGTCGAGAAAGTCGGTATAGATCTCTCTAGCATCGATACCCTGGTTCAGTCAAATATAGCGCCATGGGAAACCCCCAATTTTTCTATTATGGAAGCCTGGCTTCCATCAGCCAAGGCCATGGCGCCGGAGGTGGAGGTATGCCAGAGGTTCAGAGAGATCCTTGTTAAACATCTCCCTTTTCAGACTGCCGAATCATACATCGATCTTTCTTGCTGAACTTTTTGCCATTGATAAAGCCATTGATTTTGCACTATCGACGACCCACGATAGAATAGTTATTTTTTCAGATTCATTAAGTTCACTTAATGCCATTAAATCATTAGAAACCACCAAAATTAACTACTGGGTAATATCATTCGTAAGCTACATGGTGCCAATAAATCAATCAAGATAATATGGGCACCAGGTACCATGGAGCAAGCTGACAAATTAGCCAGGTCAACTGATGATCTGGACCTTAGCATAGTCCATACAGATCTCAGGTGTTTTGTGTCTCTTTTAAAAGCAAAACTCCATCTCCTGTGGCAAAGTGAGTGGACCAGCCTCCAACTCGCAAACAAAATAAAACAAAAAATAGGACTGTGGGACACAGCCCACAGGAAGGAGAGAAGGGAGGAGGTGGTGTTGGGTGTTGGTTGGTGTTTCATCAGTAAAGTAATCACTTTTTTAAGGGAGACAAAACTTTATGACCTTATATAGATTGATAGAATAAATAGGATCCATTGGCTTAATAACTTTGGCTACATGCCGCTGCTTGATAGCCAAGAAATCCAACAAAGAAGAAAGAAAAGAAGCGAAAAGGAGTGGTGGGGAACCTTGTCTGGAGGAACGTCCTTTTAGCGGCCGCAGTAAACCCGGCGGAAGCTAATGACGTTGGGTGTTGTGTCGGTCGTAAGGACAAGGTTTTTTATGGCTGTAAGATGAGTTTTTAAAGCTTTTTTACATTTATATATTGAACGAGTGCTCCGCCTTTTTTTTTTTAGATTTTTGTTTTTTTTTATCTTCGTTTTTGTACTTTTTCAAGTAGCTTTTTTGGGTTTTCCCTGTGTAGAATTTAATGGTTTTCTTTTTTTT
>NC_051428.1:13483202-13500893 GCF_015228065.2 Penaeus monodon | reverse complement strand
GAAAAAAAATTTTTCCCAAACTTTTTTAAGAAATTTTTTTAAACAATTTAAAAATTACACTTAAAGAAACAAAAAAAAAAAAAAAACATGAAAGAAATACAAAAATTTTATATGTAAATAATAAACATCTGAGTTCTTTTAAATTCATCATAATTTTACCATATTAAATTCATCTTTTAACTTTAACAAAAAACTTGCCACTTTACCTTTAATTTTTAAACATAAAACTACACAATAAAATTTTTGAAAGCTGTTTTTAAATTAACATGTCAATTTTTAAAATAGAGAAAGCGTTAATAAAAAAATTTCTTTTTTTCACTACAATGATTGAAACATAAAAATATTGAAAAGCAAATTGAAAACGAAATTTGGGGAAATTATTTTAGAAAATAAATTACTTTCAAAAATTTAAAATACTAAGTTTTTTCTTTCCCAAAATTACTAACTTAAACTCGGATTATCTCCATCAAAATTAATGAGTACTTTTGAAAAGGGGACTAAAATTCTTGTGTTTTCAGCAATCAAAATACTAAATTAAATTTTGTAACCCGCAATCCAAGAAAACTTTTCTAGAATTACTTAATGATTCATACAAAACCAAATTTATTTTTAGCTCTACCGGGAAAATTAAAAAATCACATCACTTTTAAAGTACATTTCCGAAACTGAGATCTTTTAAAGTAAATAATTAATTCCTTACTCTCTATGCAACCAATAAAAGTACACTTAGATTCAAATCTATTTTCAATTAATCTTCTTCAAACTAAAATAAAAATCTTTTTTTTCCTTATATTTTACTTCTAAAATGAACTTAGTAAAATAAAATTTCGGGGTCCTTTTAAGTCATCTCTCAAAATCTTATAAACTATTTAAATAACTTTTTCCATAGCACATTCCCGCCACCATTTTTCCCCTTTAAACAAAAAACCCTTTTAAACTGCTTCAATAGGGTACCCCCAAATGCCACCAAAGTGACATGGCTGCAAGGTGCTCCCGGGATGACTTTTAAAACCCAAATCCCAAAATCCAAATCCCCTTGGTTGTCTCAACCGTTTTTTTCCCCGCTATGGGGGCCCTTTCCCGTCCGCCCTTCATTATCTGAATATAATTTATAATTTCTCTTTTACTTATTTAAAACTACTGCGTAGGGCTTTCCAGTCCCCGCAAATTTTTAACACGTATTTTCCTTTAACTTTTTTCTATCTGCCCTTTCCTGTTTTTTCCTTGAAACCCGCTTGAAAATTTGTGATAATCTGTGACGTCCCAACTATTTTTTTCGTTTCGTGGCTTCTAGAAACTTCTTTAGCATGTGCTCATTTTTAGTCATGGGTCATCTTTGTTTACCATCTTTTCATCTGACATTTTTCGGGATTTCGCCCTCATCTTCGCCGTTTGTCTATTTTCTGTGTTCGCCCGGGATGGTGCGCCGCTCTCCCTGGGCGTGTTTACGAATAACGCATATCTGTCCAGACACTTCTGTCTCCAAACCACCCCGAGAGGGGTCCCCGGGAAGGAGGGAGAGGAGGCGTCTCCCTCCCAAAAAAAAGAAAAAAATTGGGTGGACAAGGCACTTCCAAACCCATAAACGTAATATTCGCGTCGACCATTATACAAGGGAAAACTGTCAAAAGTCTTAGATCAAAAATAAAGACCTTTTATTATTAGCCTCGTCCTATGCCCGATATTATAGTTCTCCAAGAAACGCACTTAACACACCTGGTCTCTGACGAGGTCGTTTCGCTGAGGAACTACCATTATGTCGGAAGAATGTGAGGTGGGGGTGGAGGCGGAGTGCCATGTACATCCCCCAAAAGCCTCCCTTTTACAGAAGGTACTATTGATTCTATTTTGGAGTTTCTCACATGCAAAGAAAAAATTAATGGCACGTATCTGCTATATTTTCACTTTATTGCCCACCTGATGCAGTGATAGCCTATGAGAGCTCTTTGCTCTTCAGGAACGTCTGCCACAAAATAAAGTAATTTTGCGATTTTAATGCACATCATACGTTATGGGGTTCCCTGCGGGTGGATGGTAGAGGTGAGCAAGTAGTTAAGTTGATTAATGATCTGATTTAATCCTTCTGAATGATGGTATCCGCCCGGGGGGTGACGATAATACCGGTAATTTGAGCTTCATTGACTTATCACTGGTCTCTTCATCAATAGCAGCCAAGGGCCTGTGGCACCCCCATTGACGACTCGTTGGGAAGCGATATCTTCCTTTTTTGATTAAATATTCACCCAAACACAGAACGCTTTCACCCGCTTAAATTTAACGTAAAAAGACAAAACTGGTCCCCTTCACAAGAAGCGTCAAGCTCGAACTTGTTGGAGAAACCATTGATGAAAAAGTAAAAAATATTCAGAATTCGATATAAAGGCAGCATGCTATCCATTCCTAAAACTTCGACAGATAGCATTAAGCATGGTGGACACCAGATTGCCGCAGGCGCTGTGCCGAACGCAATAAGGCCTACAGGTTTTTTAAAAATAACATCACAAAAGAGAACTTTTGCAATACAAACAAGCAAGAGTTAGGGCTCGTAGAGTAAAAAGACAAACAAAGAGAGATTCCTGCAGAGCTTTGTCTCTACAATTAACAGCATACAAAAATAGAGGTTTGGTCCACTATCAAAAAAATCAATAAGAAAAATCATCTTTTAAAATTCAACAACATCTCACGAGGGTAACATTTCGATTCACCTAGAGACACTCGCCAGGCAGTTCTCATATATAAGCAGCTCAGCTAAATTACCCTCCCACCTTCCTGACCATCAAGGAAGAGGCTGATCTGCGACTATTCACTTTGCCCCAGGAGATGACTTTGATTACAATAAAGATCTTACATGGATGAGCTTGTCTGAGCCCTAGAAAACCTGTAGAGGAACATCCCCCGGCCCCGATGAGATTCGATATCAGATGAGAAGCATCTTAATCATGATGAACATGATTAAGTTGCTAGAAGTGTAACAATGAAATTTTGGGAAAAACCACATTTTTCCCAAAATCATGGCACTTCGCCCAAAATCATTCCCATATTGAAAGGGGGTAATCCCAGATTGCCATTCCTACCGCCAGCGTTGACAAGTTGCTTAGGGAAGGTCATGGAAACGCATTGTTAACAGTAAGGGTATTGCATTTTTTTTTAAAATTTCCCGTAATTTCTAGTTGACAAACAGTGCGGCTTTCCGCAAGGGACGCCAAAATCTCGATCGACTAGTAAAGGGTGGACATCTATTCAAGAGGCCTTGCCAAAAAAGATATTTTGATTTCAGTATTTTTAGATATAGAAAAGCTACAATTACCCTTGGCGATAGGGCCTACTCAAAAAATTTTATGCTTTTGGATTTGTGGAAACTCTGACGAACTTTTGCTGTAAATTATTTTCCGACAAGGCCCTTTTTTCAGACATTTGGGGTCCGGGCCCAAACGGGTCCCACAAGGAAGTGTCTTGTCCACCAACATTATTTTTATGAAATGATTAATGACATCTTACCAGTCTCCTCGGAATCTTAAATACTCCTGACGCGATGATTGTGCTTAGGGCACTCCAGCAATAATGCAAAATTCTAAAGCAAATCCCCAATTTGGCATTTAAAATGATTCATAACTGGGGCCTCCAGGGGGGTTTTTTTTTTCCCCATTAAAAGATTTTTGGGGGGAAATTTTTTTTCACTTTAGGAGGAAGCCGAACTCGGGCCCTAACTCTAGACAACCCCCCAAATCCCTTTTCCCAAAGCTCCAAAAATTTTTAGGTCTCTTTTTTTGGATAGTAACAAAATTTTGGAAAGCCCCATTGGTCATTAAAAAAATAAAGGGAAAAAAGAGCACAAAATTTATTAAAGTGCTTTTCTGGTAAAAATGGGGAGCTGATAGACAGTTTTTTGGCTAATGGAATAACCCCTGTTTTAGGTCTAAGGGGATTATGGGTTTTAAACGTGTTGGTTTTTTCCCTCGAGAACAATTTGAAAGGTTTTTGGGTGCTGTGCAGATTTCAAATCGCGTCCCAAATTTGGGCCCGGATATGATTCATAAATGGGGGCCCCCGTGGGGGTTTTTTTTTTTTTTTTTTTTCCCCTTTAAAAGAGTATTTGGGGGAATTATTTCTAGGGGGAACCGAACCTAAAGGGTAATCTATTTAACCCCCACAAATACCTATTTTAAAAATTTGCTAAATTTCTTGGGGTACTTTTTTTAAGAAACACAATTGGGAAAAACCACATTGGGCCTTTAAAAAAATAATGTCAAGGCACTAAAATTTTTTAAGTGCATTTCCCGGGAATAAAATTGGGACTGAAAAAACAGTCTTTTTCTAATTTTTATATAAAGCCCCCGATTAGGTCTAAAGGATATTGGATCAATAAAAATTCGAGACCCAGGCCAAACCCCAATTGGGAATGAGGCCCTAGCCCCTTTTCCACGAGACTCCAACCTCGTCGAGAAAATCGGTATAGATCTCCTACATCGATACCCTGGTTCAGTCAAATATAGCGCCCTGGGAAAACCCCCCTTTTTTTTTATTTTGGAGCCGGTTTCCCCCCCGCCGGCCCGGGGGCCGGGGTGGAGGTATCCAGAGGTTCCCGAAAATCCCTTTTAAAAATCTCCCTTTTCAACCCGCCGAATCATAAAATCGTCTTTCTTTCTGAACTTTTTTCCATTATAAAACCTTGATTTTTTCACTATCGACGGCCCCCGTAGAATATTTATTTTTTCAGATTCATTAATTTTCCTTAATGCCATTAAAACATTAGAAAAACCCCCAAAAATTTTTTACTGGGTAAAATCTTGTAACTACATTTTGCCCTAAATCAATCCAAAATAAAATGGGGAACCCCGGTACCCAAAGGAGCAAAACTGGGCAAATTGCCAGGTTTAACCCGATGTCTGGGCCTTTGCAATCCCTACAGATCTCAGGGGTTTTTTTTGTCTCTTTTAAAACAAAACTCCTTCCTGTGGCAAAGTGAGTGGCCCGCCCCAACTCGCCCCCAAAAAAAAACAAAAAAGGGCTGTGGGCACAGCCCACGGAAGGGGAGAAGGGGGGGGGTGTTTGGGGGTTGGTTTGGGGTTTTTATCAGTAAAGTATCACTTTTTTAAAGGGGGACAAAAATTTATGACCTTATATGATTGGGTAAAAAAATAGGATCCTTGGCTTAATAACTTTTTGGGTACCTGCCGGGTTTCTTGGGGGAGCCAAGAAATCCAACAAAGAAGAAAAGAAAAGAAGCGAAAAGGAGTGGTGGGGAACCTTGTCTGGAGGAACGTTCTTTTAGCGGCCGCAGTAAACCCGGCTGAAGCTAATGACGTTGGGTGTTGTGTCGGTCGTAAGGACAAGGTTTTTTATGGCTGTAAGATGAGTTTTTAAAGCTTTTTTACATTTATATATTGAACAGAGTGCTCCGCCTTTTTTTTTTTTAGATTTTTTGTTTTTTTTTATCTTCGTTTTTGTACTTTTTCAAGTAGCTTTTTTGGGTTTTCCCCTGTGTTAGAATTTTAATGGTTTCTTCCTGGTGTAATTTTAAGTGTATTACTTTTGATGTTTTTATTATCAATAAATGTGTAAGCTTTGTGAATGAAATTCCTCTTTTAACTGAAACCCTTGAAAGAGACAAATAATACCATTAATTTGGCTACCTGTGGCAAGCAATTGACTTCCTTCTATCAGCCCTTCAGGCTGACACGCATTCCCCTCGAAGGTAACCACGCTTACCAGACGGAAACCCTTATGAATTAGGTCTTCTTCCTTTTCCCACACGCACGCTTTCCTTTTTATCTTTCTACACTCTTCTAGACGTCTCCTCCTTTCCATACATGTATTGTTCCTGGACGTACTAACCAGGTGGTGGCAGCGACTAATGACCTAATTAACAAGGGTAATTAAAGTAATTAAGTCGATCACTACAGATCCCTTAAGCCACACTGCAGGTGCCAACAGCAGGGGATGCCACAAAATCCATGAGGGTATCAGACAACACCTCCTTGCTACAGACAGAGGCACTTGCGATCATGGGAGCCCTAGCCCATGTGTCCCTGAGGGAAGGATATGTGGTCAAACATACAGACTCCATAGCAGCCACTGACTGTCTTCAACACAGTTCACCCAAAGACAACATCTACCTCCTGACTACTTACCATAGCACAGAGGATTCTTGCTCAGGATAGAATAATAATAATAAACTGGGTCCTTAGCCACATAGGCATCAGAGGGAATGAGTTTGCTGTCAGTCTAGCCGATATGGACAGGGGTATGCCCCCAAATCCCATGATCATACAACTAAGCCGAAAAATCTTAGGGCAGAAGTGTAATACCACAGCTCCTTCCTTCTGCAGCTTCACAGAGAGAAACAAGATCCTCCCTCCGGTGAGATGGTACTCAGACGCCACAGGCTACATGCCACTGGCACTCTCTGAAACAATCAACACAGGTACCAAAGTCATTCTTCACAGAATCAAACTAGGTTACCATTGCGCATAGTACATCATAGAGACAATTGGCTATGCAGAAAGGTGTTACATGCATTATGCCAAGCCAAACACCACCCTGGTACATTACTTTGTCTCTGAGACCGGGACCCTCCACAACAGCTGCCGGGCTGATAAAGAGATTATGCCACATGCTTACATCATGGCAGCAGGAGTGCCTGCTGGCAATCCCACCACCACAGTAAGAGAACAAAATGAAACAGCCAATAAAAAGCTGACACAGGCCAGACCTGTGGAAGGCCCGGGCAAAGCTAGATCTTCACTAGTCTCAATGAATAAATGAATGCATATATATATATATATATATATATATATATATATATATATATATATATATATATATATATATATATATGTGTGTGCATGCATGTATGTATATGGGAGAGTGAGATATAATATGAAATCCAATATATTTCCAAAAGTACTACAAAGGCTTGTGTCTTCCTGCTTTTTCAGGAAGCTACAGATAATACCTTCTGCTAACAATGGGGAACTGCTTTTCCTCTTTCGTTTGAGGAGCAGCTCCTTACCATGTCTTCAGCGTTAGAGTGCTGCAGTCACCCCACCCTCCGTGCCGTTCCCTGCGGCCGCCCCTCCTTGCAGTGCCGAGAAGGACGCCCGGGCGCACACGCCATACACCGTGAGATCCAACCAGTCAAGGAAGGCATCGACGCGGGTGTAGATTCCGGGGAACCGAGGGTCGCCACAGCCGAGCCCTGCGCTCACTACACCGACATCCATCTCGCGCCCATCCCCGCCCAGCACCAGCGGTCCGCCTGAGTCGCCCTGGAACGATCAAGCCCTTTATTATATATAGTATTAAGTGCACCTACAGTTATGTGTCTCAGAAGCCAAAACTCTCATTAGGTACGTCGCATAACACTGCCAAGTCTGAAGCACAAACCCTGCACGCATCCTTGCCGGTACCCCCACCGGCGCAGAGCAGAGTGGCGTCCAGCCCGTGCGGGTAGCTGGTCTTGAAGACACTCCCCGCCTCGGCATACAGGGCATTACACTCCTCCAGGGGCTTCACATCGACTTCCAGGCTCGTGAGCAGCGTTGCAGCAAACTCTGCAAGGGTGTTGGATCAGAATTTGGAATTGTTCAGGGGCAAAAAATCAGTGTCCATATTCAGGGCATATTCTTCACCTTCATGTTTCTATAAACTCGTTTATCAAGATCCTACAATATATCACAAAACTATTCGGTTTTACGTCAAACTCCCTCGCAAGGGCTATGACAGTGCCTTCTATCGAAGGGCTTTAAATTGGCTGGTGGACATTGTTGCCCCTCCTAATCACCTAACGCTGTGCACGTTACTGCTACCACTCTCTGGCCCCCAAACTAATAGTAATACAATATGCATCTTTCTGATGTGATTTATGAATTTATAATATCAAAACAAAGCTCTGAATAAAAGGGGAGGAGGAGCAAGCCAGCCTGCATGACCATTGAAGCCTTACCATTGGGTCGCGTCCCCCAGCCAGAGACGGTGCAAGTGCGACCATCTAGCATCAACGTGGAGCCAGGCAGGCAGTAAGGCTGCACAAGGGCAGTGAACCTCACCTCATTTCTAAGTTCAATCACCTGAAATCACCTGGATGAATTAACTTTACTCTCCCTGCTTCACAAGTTATTAATGCGCATGCCTGTATGAGCAGCTATTTTGAATAAGTTTGTTCGCTCACGTCTATATCAACGGCCACTCACAGCGATATCGAAGTAGTTGAAGAGGAGGTTGTATTGCGGGTGAATGACGACTCTCTGTACCGGGTAGTCGAAGGCCTGCGACTCGGTGTTCCGCGTGAAGTCCCGCTCGCCCAGTCGGATCACTTCGGGCCTGGAGTGAAACATTCAGTAGTGTTACTGGAAAACTAAGGGAAGGAAGGATTAACACAATGCCTATTTAAAGGTTAATCTAAGAATAGGATGATGCCTTTGTTTAACATACAAATTAACATAAAACGGGCTCACTATGTTGTCTGGACTACTGCAAGAGCATTTCCTCTCCCTAATTAAGCATCATGCATCATTTCCACTGGATTTTAATGAACCATTAATTGTACTGCATTAAGTACATGAGGTGATATCAAGCCAACAGTGCGGTGCCAGTTTGCAGACTCACCTCACGAGGGCGACGCAGTGGGCGGCGGTGAGGATGTGTCTGGGAGTGATTAGGGCACCTCCGCAGAAGAACCTGTTGCGGTCATTCCCCTCCGGCACCCTTGTCGGGCTCTTGTCGTCGCCGTTGATATAATCGTAGTCTTTCTCTTCCTCTTCCTCTTCTTCATTATCTACTGTCTCCACGGGAGGAACACGTGTGACATCTGCAGAAATCAACATTGCTTCCGTCGTCCCTGCTGAAGGTTCCTCGACAGGAGCTTCTAGGACGCCCGTGGCACCAGAGGGTGATGTTGCTTGTTGGAGAGGGCGAACTGTTGGGTGACCACTGACTGTCGTGTTGCCATGGAGAAACAATCCTGGATAACTCTAGCAGGGTTAGAAACATCCTTAGTGTGATATTTTTACCATGATTATACAATACTGAGCTTTTACTCGCAAATACACCTCCATTCTCTTCGCACTTTGCCCGACCCTGTGTTATTACATGCAGATGCATTACTAAATGCAAAGAACCAGTCTACACTTACAAGACCTGGATAATTATCAGGGGGATGAAGCATGCCAGGCCCTCCTCCGCTGATTATGTCGAGAGAGGAAGGAGGAACATCCTGTGCTGAGCCATGCTGTAAGGGAAAAGGAAAGAAGTGAATGCAATGGAAGTCATGGTGATCCTTTTGAGAGTCCTTTATATTTGAGGTGGGTGGAAAAGGAGAGGCAGAGCGAGTCATGTAGAAACTACATCTTCAGTCGGAGATAACACTCAACGTTCTAATTTACTTATCCCGCAATAAGTGGGATAAATCATCTTTCGAGTAGTCAGTCAGCTGGAGATTGCAAATGTATCTTTCACCATTGCATGATTGAATTCTAGTCATTTTGATATATGAAAGCAACAAAAGTTTTTTAGAAGTACAATCCTCGAAAAAGACTGATTCAGTAGGTCTGATCCAGGGACTTTAGGAAAGGATTCCACTCCCAACAAGGGGAAAGACTACGACATGAACAAAGGATGGAAGTGCAGGACAGGACGATGAAATGCAAGAACACACATACACACAAATATGTGTGTACAGTGTGTACACACACACACACACACACACACACACACACACACACACACACACACACACACACACACACACACACACACACACACATATATATATATATATGTGTGTGTGTGTGTGTGTGTGTGTGTGTGTGTGTGTGTGTGTGTGTGTGTGTGTGTGTGTGTGTGTGTGTGTGTGTGTATGTGTGTATATATATATATATATATATATATATATATATATATATATATATATATATATATATATATGAATATAAATGTGTAAATATAAATATCAATATAGAAGTATAACTAGGGCTGCCACAAACATCTTTATTCATTTCAAACGTTTTGGAGTCAATCATTCCATCCTCAGTGATCTAAAGGAAAAAAACAACAGAAATATTACTGTGCAGTATAATATATGTATTTTTTTAAAAACATTAATAAAAAACTATTAGATAAAAGCCAAACTAGTTAAACAAAAAAGAATAGAAAAAATATCTAACAACCCATAAAATATACACACTAAATATCTATTATAAAATAAAATATTAATAGAAGTATTAGTGATTATGTACAACCCATAGTAAAAGTAAACCGTAAAACAAAACTTCAGAGAAGCAAAAGGAGAGGCAAACCTTTGAAGGGCATAATGGCTTGTTAGGTTGTTCGATTGTACATAGTTGAGCTCTGGCTGTTAAGCTCTGGCTGCCTCTTGTGAATAAACAAAGATTATGAAACTCAGTGCTTCCTACACAGCATTAACTGGCTGCTACAATGAGTTCTCTTATCCACTTCCAAACCACTATACCAGGCACAGAAGTGAACTTCCCATCCATTACACGCAGTTCAAAGCTAAGATGTAATATTGTAATATTACATCTCACATATAAAACTGCTTATAGTATATGGTCCAGTGACGTCAAACAAACATACTTTAAAAAGGCAGAAAGAGATGTGGAGGACAGTTCAAAAGGAAGAGCCTAGGCATCGTATCTCACCTTACAGTAAGCAACTGTCTCCACGAGCGCGAACACTGCAGGGTCCACAGGTCTCCCTGTGTGTCCTGCAGCAAGAGTCTGCAATTGAGTTGCAACTTGCAAGTACCCATTGGAGTCACAGTTGGGCACCAGAGCTTTCGCTGCAGCTCCGTTGAAGGATGGCGGAGGAACAGGAGTAGGAGGAACCGCGGGTGGAGGCAGAGAGGAGAGACTGCAAATATTGGTAGAGGAAGAGGGACAGGAGGAGGTGGAGGTGGTGGTGGAGGTGGAGGTAGAGGTGGTGGTAGTGGTGGTGGAGGTTGCATTTGTGCAGGCGGCAGTTGCATGGATTGCTGTGACGACTGAGCCTGGCTCCCTTGCCCTCCTTGCCCGACGATTGCAGCGACGATGGGGACTGACACGAGGACGGCGATCAGCGCGGCAACGGTTCCCTGGACGACTCCTGGAGACACAGTTGTGGGGGTCGTCGTAGGGATCGTGGTCGTGGTGGAGGGGTTGGTGGTGGAGGGGGTGGTGGTAGAAGGGGTGGTGGTGGAGGGGGTGGTGGTGGAGGGGGTGGTGGTGGAGGGGGTAGTGGTGGAAGGGGTAGTGGTGGAAGGGGTGGTGGTGGAGGGGGTGGTGGTGGTGGAAGGAGTGGTGGTGGAGGGGGTGGTGGTGGAAGGGGTGGTGGTGGAGGGGGTGGTGGTGGAATGGGTGGTGGTGGAATGGGTGGTGGTGGAGGGGGTGGTGGTGGAAGGGGTGGTGGTGGAGGGGGTGGTGGTGGAAGGGGTGGTGGTGGAGGGGGTGGTGGTGGAGGGGGTTGTAATGTTAGGAATGGTGATGCTGTGGATGGTAGGAATGGTGGTGTTAAAGATGGTGGTGAATATTGTGGCATTATAGTATGCCAAGACCTCGGCCCAGTCCTCGCTCTGCCTTTCCCCTTGGAGGCGCCTCTTCTTCTGCCGCCATTTGTCCCCGCTGAGCCTCCTCGCCGACCTGACTACCTCGAAGCGAACATTCCGGCTCGCAGGACGCGCTTCTGCTGGCAGCGGGACACCCATGCGCGCTGGAGACGGGACTGCGCCGCACTCTGAGGAGTGCGAGAATGCGTGAGTTGTGTTGCAATCGCCAAATGTCTATCTATATCATCAGATTTTGTAAAATGACTTGCAACATCCATTTCGTTTTATCTTCACACACTTTAGTGTTGTTGTATCGCATATGCCTGTGCAGTCTAATGAAAGGCAAGGCAAAATGTTGAGTGATGTTGAGGGCAACTTACCAAAGTCTGGCTGAGTAATCGACTGAGGCCCGTTACAATTTCTGATATCTGCAATAGAAATTTAAAACTAAGATTTTACTGCTGCATCTATAAAATAAACAAATGTACCGTTGGTCAAACTAGTTTTGACTCCATTCAACAAGTCTTTCTTTACATAAGAAGTTGAAATTAGTTATCCAACTCATAACAAACAAGAAAGGGAAAAAAGGGCCAAAAGCTTTTTGTAATCATTACTGGTGTGTTGTCCTCATTAACAAGTGTAAAATTCTTCAAAGGTAGGCTATGGCAGTCATACATGCATAATCGTGTGCAAAGCCATGGCTTTCACGGTACGTGTCGTGACCCGTGGAATCCAGGTCAGAACGGACCACCCAAGGCCCCTAGGCTATGCCATAAGCCAAGCGCTGTCCCAGTATACTGTTGTGGTGGGGTATTGTGGCTCCGTAGCCAATATTAATCAATTTCTAATGGGTTCACACTCAAATTGATTCCTACGAAGTAGTATGAACGGAATCTAACTGACGCCCTGTATATACACCTTACCATTACCGTATGAAAATATGATTAGGTAAATTATCTAAACAGAATAAAGCAATGAAAAGAGATTATTAACATTCAGTAAATCCAGGAGAGTGAATCTATTTCCTGCTTACCTCGGCTTATATTCATAAAGTTCGTAAAAATAAAGTTTGCACAGAAAACATTGGGACAGCCACCAAAATCATAAATAAGATTACCTTCATAAAGAGATAAAACAGAAAAATACATATTTAATATGGAGTAGGCAGAAAGTAGATAAAATATTACGTTTAAATAGACATCTTAAAATGAGAACAAAGCTTCCGTGGTTAGGAAGTAATGACAAAAATAAGGTAAGAACGTGTGATAATTTAAAACAATATAAATGACCATCAAGCTCACAGAAGAAGTGAAAAATAAATTATGTGTACATGAATCACAGATAAGAGTACGGGATCAAAGGGCAAACTCAAACAGCAGTGACTGAACGATCGCAGCAAGCATGGCCAGGCGGCGAGGTGTCAGGGTGCATGAGAGTACGGGGAGATGATGGAGAGATGGCGGGCTGTACCGCCTTACACTATAATTCATGTACTCTTAACCAGTAAAGAGTCAGACCATACGTCCAACTCTATCACTGCCCAACTAGTCTAGACGAAGTTTTTATAACAACGTACGCCTTGTCCGGTATGGGGCACCTATCCTGAAATATGTGCGAGTAATAGATGAAAATTGGTGTCAGACATTTTTAGGAAGAGTCACCAAGGAAAATGTAGATTGATAGAGTTTTTTTGTCATATAACCCTTTGTGAATGCTGCCCCAGATCTCTGCAAAAACAAATAGCCTCTAATGCATCATATACATTATCCTTATATATATTACTAGTAGTGTGTCTTTTAAGGTGTGATCACTTGACTTCAGTTACATCTGTTTGTGAGAATAGATTTAGGTCAACCTTGATGCTTCAGAAGTATTGACGTTGTCCAATGATGCAAAAACTGCCTGAGCCGTGTATATATATCATCATCATCATCAAGGGGCTAACGCCGACGGAGGCGCATGGCCGCATCCACCCTTCGCTTCCAGCCACGAGGATCCCTCGAGGCGAATCTCCAGGCAGGCCCAAGGCCCATCTCTAATTCCTCGCAACAGGTCTCGTCAAGCTGCCCAAGCCATGATCTTCTTGGTAGTCCCACAGGTCTCCTCCACCCAGGGTTGTCTCGCAGAGAGACAACCTGATGGGCAGGGTCGTCCACAGGGAGACGAGCTAGGTGGCCATATAGCCTGAGTTGGCGATCCCGGATTATGCAAGTAACAGGTCTCATGCCGGTCTCAAGGTGTAACCACCGGTTGGACACGTGGTCCTGCCAACTGTACCCCATGATCCGGCAAAGGGACTTGTTACAAAAGGAATCAAGACGAGATTCCAAGACACTAGATAGCATCCAGGTTTCACTTCCATGGAGCAAAACTGGCAGTATCAAGGCCTTAAAGATACGTAGCTTGGTCCTTCTACATAGGTACTGACATCTCCACATGCTTTTGCTGATCGAGTTCATTTCTCCTGTTGCCAGACCAATCCGTCTACTGACTTCTTGGTCTGACAGCCCAGAGATATGGACTACGCTACCAAGGTATGTAAAACTCTCTGTAACTTCAACATCCTCGCCGCAAGCATGGATCAACTGAACGGGTTCCCCTAACAGACCCCCAAAGTCCTGAATCTTGGTCTTGGTCCAGGAGACCTCTAGGCCTAGGGGCTTCGCCTCATTGCTAAATGCATCAAGAGCCGCCACCAGTGACTTCAAGGACTCAGATAGGATAGCAACATCATCGGCAAAGTCAAGGTCTGAGACCTTGATATTGCCAGTGTTGCTCCACACTGACTTTGGCTAGTAGCTCTGCTCATTATCCAGTCCATACAGGTGTTGAAAAGTGTTGGTGCAAAGACACAGCCTTGCCTCACCCCTGAATTAACAGGGAAGAAGTTCGACAAACCCCCATCATACTTTACAGCACTTTCAGTACTAGTATAAAGGCTTGCAATTAGGCCAATAATCTGTGTCGGAATTCCCCTGAGTCTCAGGATCTCCTATAGCGATTCCTGATGCACCGAGTTAAACGCCTTCTTGAGGTCGATGTAGGTTGCAAGCAATCTACGACCAAACTCACAACGGCGTTCCACAATTACTCGAACCACTAGTATACGGGCTATTGTGGACTTGCCAGGAGTAAATCCACACTGCTCTGGTCTCTGATGCCTCAGTAGGTGGTTGTGAATCCGTTTCAGAAGGATGTGGGCGAGAACCTTGCCTGGTATGCTGAGCAGTGTATTGCCACGGTAGTTGATGCAATCCCAACGATCCCCTTTCCCTTCCAGAGAGGGATGACCACGCCCCTCAGCAGGTCAGCGGGAATGGTGCCAGACTGCCAGATGGCAGTCAGGACTGTATGCAGGCCCTGAGCCATAGGTTCACCCCTAGCCTTTAGCAGTTCAGCAGGGATATCACATATGCCTGCAGCTTTCCCACTCTTCAGCTTGGAAATCGCCATCCTAACCTCTGTTAGAGTAGGAGGTTCCTCACAGGCACTGTGACATCGCTTGCATCCAAGCTACTGTTGGAGGGTCTATGTACAACTGCTCAAAATTACTCAGCCAATCCGTTCTGAATCTCCAACATGATCTGAGATGTCCGTCCATCGCTGATCGCAACGCAGTCATCTGTGAGGAGGGCTTAGAGTTCAGCTTTCTCAGGGCTGAAGCAGCAAAGGTCATTTACCAGAATGGCCTTCAATCTTCCCAGCAAGATCTGAGAACTGTCCTTGTTCCTTTTCAGCAGTTATCCCAAGCTACCACCATGAGGACAGAAGACTTGATTCATTCATCTGAGCCTTGCGACATGCTTCAGTGGCCTCTAAATGTTTCCAGTGAGATAGAATCTAGACTTGCCTCGGTGTAACGCCAATGGACTCCCTGAGCTGCTTCCGAGTGTAACACCTTGAAGGCTCCCACGAGCAACTGGTTCTGTGAATCAATCAGAGACGCCATGGTGAACCCAGGCACACTGTCCTCTTAGTCTGTCCAGTGAAACACTTGGGTGGCACTGGTGGACAGGTTTGAGTGACCCGCAGGGTAGCCTCAACCAGCCTATGATCAGTGCCACAGAACACGGCGCTCCGGAAAACCCTGCAGTTCTGGAGGATCCTCCATCGTGTGCTAACAAGAATGTAGTGGATCTCCTTGGCCACTGTACCCGTATCACTGTACCATGTCCAGCGATATATATATATATATATATGTGTGTGTGCGTGTGCGTGTGTGTGTATGTGCGTGTGTGTGTGTCTGTGTTGTGTGTTGTGTGTTGTTTTGTGTGTGTGTGTTGTGTGTTGTTTGTCTAAACTCTCCTTTTCTTGAAGCCGGTAGTTTTAGGTAGATTTTGATGAGCGAGTACCCATTATTAGATATTGTGTAATGTAAGATAAGGAGATAAATATGCAATTATTTTTTGATTTCGTTATCAACTACAATGCTTGTTATATTTTTCATTCAGAAATAACTATATGCGCCAATGGCTTGAAATTCTATCGAATGATAATACCAAAGAGAAAGGCAAAGCGAGTGAAGGAATGAGCATAGGGAGGAAGGAGAGGCGATGGTGATGCTAGAATAAGAGCACGATCCGGTACGAAATTCTAAAAATCCAGCTCAGTCAGTTCGCTGGCCACGAACTGTTGGGTCAGGCGAGGTCAGATAAATCATCATCTACGCCCTCACTGAATCGACAGTTCCTATTTTGGACTTGGAGCCACGCGGTAAATAGCCACGTGGTCTATTGGTAAAATGGCTTACAGAAATAGGCTTATGTATATGCCATATTGCTTGGCCACCTACTCATGCCTCGCCCTCGAGGCACCTTAGATTTGCCTCAAGGGTGACCTAACTTTGGCTGGTCATCTCGTTCTCACGTGCGTTGTTCTTGGTGCATCTTCGTGGCTGCTCGTCCCTTTCTGGTCCTCATCCACACATCCTCACAGATCTCGTACAGGTCCTTCTCGGACCATACGTCCTTGTAATCTTCGTCTTTATCTACGAGCGTCCAGGCAGGGGCATCCTCTTCGGCATCTCAGGGCAGCTGAAACCTGCACTGACGAGCCCCTAGAATTTGACTGGATCTGCAGTATCCAGGCAGGCGGCGCCCATCTACAGCATCTTGGGGCGACTGGTACCTGCACTGGCGAGTTCCTGGTCCTTCACTAGATCTACGGGCGTCCCAGCAGGCGGCGCCCTTCCACTCTATCCTGGGGTGGCTTAATACCAGCTCTGACGAACATCCTGGTTCGCAAGCCTATGGCGATCTTTCGGTGACGTCCTTCCCACAGCATCCTAAGTAAGCCAGTTATTTATTCAAGTTTGCGGTTTTTAATGTTCGTTTTTAATTTATTTTCATTTTTTTTTTTCGTTTTGTGTTTTATTTCACCAAGATAAAGAAGAAAATAGGAGAGGGAGACATCAGTAGCGATCCGCATGGACCTGGCTTGAACTACAAACCGTCTCTGATAGATATGAGAGTAGATAAAGGAAACGACAACAGCAATCTATAAGGATTTACTTGAACCAGTTGTCGTCACACAGAGAAGAAATAAATGTAAAATTACTCATCACGACTGACAAAATCGCGGGCAAAGAGATACATCATAGATTACGGCGGCAACTACAACATCAACAAACCCTATTAATGAAAAGGTTTCACTGTCTTGTTCTGCATGGATGAGTGAGTGAGTGAGTGAATAAATGTGTGTGAGCGACAGCGAGCGTGAATGAGAATGAAAGTGACCTCACACAGAAAAAGTATCACAAACACGAAGATTAACGTTCACTATAACAAAACTGAGATAAATTAGCAATGCTAGCTATATAAAATTATTTCAACTACCACACTGAATTCAACATTTAATGATATGCGACAGAATATATGCATTAATGAATGGTGAAGTGAAAAAATATTCGCAAGCTTTTTAGCAAGCAAATCTTTTCTGGGTCAGAAAATCTGAACTGCCGAGGTACCCAAAATGCCATACATTGAAGCGAACCGAGCCAGGAGAATCTATAAATAACCTGCTATCTTCTGCGTATCTGTGATGGGCGCTCGTGACATTCCCTATGGGTATCGACTACACGAATCACACAATTGCTTGGGAATTACTCAAAACATGCAAGCGACTTCTAGAGGGTGAGAAGGGTATGATTAATA
>NC_051428.1:13468202-13478202 GCF_015228065.2 Penaeus monodon | reverse complement strand
TGTAGCACTGGCCATTACATATTAAGCGGATGCCTAACAATTGTGTAAGACTCCAGTTGTATATTTTGACTAATGACTACAGGTCACCTCCCACGCCCTAGCCACGATTCACATCCATATAATATAAATGATGTCAGTGCTGCATCAAATACTCTACTTTAACATAGAAAGGGTTATCATTGTTCTCATCTATCATTAGCCTTCATTTTGATCTCGCTAGAAACGAATCTGTAGTAATATAGTAATCTACCATGAAATATAATTATTTCATGGTCTCCCCTGGATATCGTCTAGTCATGAATTTCTGGTTTACTTTCCTTTCTTTCTTATACTCTGAAATCAGCACGGCCTTAATGGACTAAATACGGCGGTAGACATACTGTTTGGCCAAAAGACATCATCCTGCGCTTTAAGGACTTATACCGCCGTCAAACCATGATAGACGGTTTAGACATAATAACATAATAACGACAAACACTCTAGTGATAAACAAGAAGGCAACAAATTGATGATCCCGGAATTGTGTAACGCTTGGTGATTTCCCTCTGTGTTTACAACACTTGTGCCTCAGGATGCCCGACGAAGAAACCAAAAGCGACGCTGCTACCTCTATCAACACCGAGGAAGATAACATTACATCTATCAACGCATTCCGAGCACTGGCTTTCAGCAGTCATGACCCTTCCATGTGGTTCACCATCTTCGAGTGTTATTTCTAAGCATACCGCATCAGCAAAAGTGTCATCAAAGTTTAGTCATGCTACAGCTCTCCTTCCTCCAGATGTTTTGGCTCAAGTTCCAGATGTCATTTCGACTGCTGCGATATCGGATGAACCATATGAAATGCTGAAGACCGCATTGCTGTCAAGACTGGAATCTTCCATTTCTACCAGACTTCGGGAACTTCTCAGCAAGGAAGAACTCGGCAACAAAAAAAAACTTCTGATTTGTTATGCCGAATGAAGAGGCTCCTTGGTGAGCTTCTTCATTCGGCATGGTAGTTTTGGCAAGACGATCTTTCTACAGCTTTTCTACCAGCAGTTGCCTTCATATATTCACAGTAAAAGGGAAACTCACCATCGATGAACTCGCTAACTTCTTGTTCTGTAGCCGAAGTAGCTTTCACATCTCAAAGAGAGCAGTTGGCAGAACTTGTTGCAAAACTCACTATCCAAGTTAATGCTCTCCAAAATCAAATACAACTTCCATCTTGTCGCATCTCTACCAACAATAAGCCATGCTACAGGTCAAGAAGTCAGTCCAGAGGAAGAGATGACATATGCTTTTATCACAGTAAATTCAAGGAAGCAGCAAAGAAGTGTCTTCATCCCTGCAACTTCAATAAACATTTAAATAGAAAATGTGAGCATTAAAGGTACATAATGTTCGCCACATCTCTTTCATGCTTCATGTGTGGGACCTACTCTCCAACATCAAGTTCCTGGTCGACACTGGTGACAGGTTTAGCATTTTGCCAGTAATGGCAAGTCACAAATCACTCCCTCTGATCATGAACCTGTATGCAGTCAATGGATCTACAATCCCTGTATATAAATAGAGAATCTTACACTCAACCCCAAGCTTCACCACACACTTCAGTGAACTTTCTATGTAGCAGCTGTGTCTCAATACATACTTGGTGCCGATTTATTTCACTTATAAAGAATTCTGTTACTCATTACATAGAAACAACTGATCCACCTACACATGCTAAGTCTCGCTGATTACCTCCAGAATGGTTTTCTTAGTAAAAGAAGAGTTCGAGTCCCTACTACATCAGGGAATTATTCGGGCAAGCTCAAGTAACTGGGCATCTACAATACATGTTTCTAAGAAGAATGAAGGACTACAACCCTGCAGTGACTACAGGGCTCTCAGTGCTCAGATGCTGATGGATCGTTACCCATTTCCCAACATTCAAGAATTTACTTCACAACTTTCTGGATGTTCCATCTTCTCCAAAATTTATCTGGTTAAAGCATTTCACCAAATACCAGTCAAACCTGAGCCCTTATCACCCCATTTGGCTTGTATGAATATGTTCAGATGCCTTTTGGACTGAAAAATGCTGCACAAAAATTACAGCATTTCATTGATGAAGTTTTACATGGACTACCATTTGCCTTTGCTTATATTGATGACTTACTCATTGCCAGTAAGGATGCTGCTGAATATCAGGATCATCTAATGTAAGTCTCCAGACGTCTGAATCATTATGGTATCCAAATTAATGTAGACAAGAGTGTGTATGGAGTTTCGTCTGTTGATTTTCTCGGCCACACAGTTTCTGCAGCAGGTATCACTCCACTACCTGCCAAATGTGAGGCTATTCAACAGTTTCCTAAGCCAACTACACAGCGCCAGTTCAAGGAATTCGTAGGGATGATTAACTACTACAAAAGTTTCATTCCAAAGTGTTCTCTACTCCAACCTCTTTTTTCCATCATCAGTCCATGCAAGAGAGGTCAGTTAGTTGCTCTTGTCTGGGCTCCTGAAGCTGATTTTGCCTAAGATGCAGCTAAGCAAGTCCTCAGTGCAGTAACTGCACTCAGTTTTCCCAATGTCCATCATTACTGCCCCCAACACAGGCACTGGAGCAGTTCTGAAACAATATGTGAAAGGGTGGATGGAAACATTTGATTGAGAACTTTTAGCTCTTTAGAAAGTGATAAAACTGTTGGCATTTAGTAGAAGGCACAGAGTTCCAAATTTTTACCGACCACAAGCCACTCTCTCTCTCCAACACCAGGAAGTCTACCTACACTCGACAACTTCGTCATATACCTCTACTATAGTAAATGGTTGGCATCTACTATTTCGACTGGTCCATATCTCTTTCTGGAGTGATTGTTGTGGGGCTGAGTGCCCACAGGCTGGGCGCTGGAGGTGAAGTGGAGATCAATGGGGGAGCCAGGAGGCTCCCCTGTTGGCTAAGGACTAGGCAGCTGCTGCTGTTGTCATGTTCTGTTGGAGGATCAGGGGTTGCTGATCTCGGTTCTGAATTCTGCAGCTTAAGTACACATGCTCTGTGTAAGCACACAGGAAACTATGGGAGCCCACTGTCCAATGAGTGTAGACATGATTGTGGACCTGGTGTGACCTAATCTGGGGAGCTACGCTGAACTTCAGGTTGTGGGGTTGTGCTGCTACACTACTATTGATTCTTCCCACATCTGTGGCAATTGCCGCAGACCAAGCCAATGATGCTGAGCTGCAGCAGCTGAAAGATGATCCTGCATTTCAACTGAAGAAATTAAAGTTCCTGGAACAGATGTAGACCTGTTTGCTGATGTTTCTACTAACACCATTCGTCCATATTTACCTCAAATATCGATTTGCCATTTTCAAGCAACTCCATGAATCTCCCATCCTGGTGTGTGTGCATCACATCTTCTAACCTCAAGATTCATCTGGACTGGTATCAACAAAGATGTAAAAAACTGGACACATTCTTGCATTAAACTTCCAAGGTAACTCACCATACAATTTCTCCTCTGCCCTTCAAACCGGTTACCTCTAGATTCGACTATATTCATGTTGATTTTGTTGGTCCCCTGCCCTATTCCATTGAATACAGGTACATCCTCATCTGCGTTCTGAGTCGATAGATTCACTAGTTGGCCGGAGGCTATTCCTCTTGCTAACATTCATGATATACTCTAGCACGAGTTTTTATTGCTGGTTGGGTATCAAGATTTGGAGTACCAATTTAACATCAGACAGGGGAAGCCACTTTGAGTCACAGCTTTCGAGCAAACTTATGCATTTGCTTGGAAGTTGATGTTATCAGATTTCCATTCTCAGGCAAATCGTCTTGTCAAATGCTTTCATTGTCAGCTGAAATCATTACTCATGGCTCATCAACATAAAGACTGGACTACTTCTCTCCCTCTAGTGCTTTTAGGCATCAGGAACTCACTCAAATCTGACCTTGGCTCCACTTCTGCAGAGCTTGTATATGAAACATCAGTCCGGCTACCTGGTGAATTACTCTGCAGTTTCACTGGCTCCATCACCAACCCTACCCAGGATTATGCAGCCAAGCTCAGGGATGTGATGTCCAAGCTTCGACTTGTTCAGCCACAGCAGCCATCTTCAAGCAAGTCTTTCATAAGCCAGGATCTCCATGACTGTACCCATGTGTTTGTCCAAGTAGATTCCATCCAACGTCCACTTCAGCGACCATATGAAGGTCCATATGAGGTTCTTAGGCGCACAAGGAAGACTGTTACCATCAACCGCAATGGCACTTCTGACGCAATCGCCATTCATTGTGTTAAACCTCACAAACCATGTCCTCAACCAAAGAAATCTGTATTGTTCCTCCTTCCTTGTCACTAGGAGGGGGATAATGCAGTAATATTGTAGTGCACAATAAGGTCCTATTATTATTTATACACTAGGTATTCCCCTCAATTCAATATTTTTCTGAATAGAACTGGTAATGGCGAACAAGAGGTCTGGTACACAAGTAAACAGCATCCGCACCTGATCTGTGATGTCAATGTCCATTTGTAATATATACTTTTTTTGAGGTCGCCCCTCTGCGAAGTGCTGCACTCTCACATTCACTTCGATAAGCCACATAGCCTTGAAGTTTTAACTTTCATCAGGCATATCATATTAAAATCACTGGAGAAAGATGCAACACTGCTTTTCTTAGTGTGTACACCATAAATGTTCCATGTGATTACACGTAACACGAATTTGTGGTGATTTTAAAATACTGAGGATTCCAGTTATCAATAACTAATCCATCTCCACAATTTTCATTCTTTAGTGTTAAGGCGAATAACATATACGACATCCTCAGTGCATACATCCCGCTTAATGAAAAATATTTGTATTGCCCAGCAACATTTTTTAACTTCTTTGACTTCTCAGTGATCCTGTCGCGGATGTTCTTCCTCTGTACCAGTAGAGGTCTTGCAGCACTCATTTTGGGTTACCAAGCCTGCAGTGGGAGGCCATGCTGAACGGCTCACAACACCCCAATCCTCCGGAATGTTTTCGTCTGTCGTGTCTTCCTTCCTCGGGAGAAACCAGAACACTAGCTTGGCTTCAAGATCTTGTTGATACACTTCTTCGAGGAAGCGCCATTACTGTAAAATTGTTTGAGCTTCTTTGTCGGTTTGTTCCCGCACTGCAGCAAACTTGAGGCCAATTTGAATGGCAAGCGAGATCAGCATTTGTTTAAGATAAACCACATCGTTTGCTGTAGCGCTAAGCTGAGTATGCTGCAAGGGAGGCTGAACATGGGCTTAGGGGTGGACATTATAGTCTATCAAAGTGTCTGTTTATAGCTCCTCCTAATCTGTCGCTATCTACACAGCTCAACCAAGGAACTTGCTGACTATGCATGTTGCCGCAAATGGCGCGAGGGGGAGATGACGTCAACAGGATCCACATGGTTGGATAATGCTATAATTATATAGAAGAAATATTTCAACATTTATCGAAATTCGCCCAAGATGAGATTTGGGCTTTATCAATCTGTATGTAATTACCTTCGTACTGAGTTTTAGATGTATTTATATGGCTGAAGTGGGCCTGTCCAAGCCAGCAGTACTGGTCTTTATAGCTTTATTTCATAATATCCAATTCCTTGGAATTTGTTTTGATACTGAGCAGGTCACTCAGCATTCACGCTCAATCCTCGCTTGCCGTGCACAAGATAGACAGTGATAGGAGTAAAAGTTCAGCTCCACACTTTCTTTCCCAAAGCACAGAAAAATCCGACACTTTTCGCCTAAATCTTTGCCACATTTGCTCACTTCAGTGATGAAGTCAAATATCCAGGATTTAAAATTGCTAATAAAATTACACACACACGCACATCCTGAAGAAAAATCCGGAGCCGGAGTCCCTGTCGCTGGCAACTCCAGTGACGCCGCTGGTGCCAAACCGTATCGGCCTATGCCGTTCCTTTGGATCCATCAGCAGCGTGGAGAGAGGGAGCCTGCAACAGGGTCAATAGCTTGCTCCTCACATTCTTTCGCCCAGATACTGACTATCTATAACGGAGTGGGTAGAGACAATAATTCCATAGTCGACATCGACTGATGGTAGCCTTCTCTCTCTCTCTCTCTCTCTCTCTCTCTCTCTCTCTCTCTCTCTCTCTCTCTCTCTCTCTCTCTTTCTTTCTCTCTCTCTCTTGATATATATATATATATATATATATATATATATATATATAATATGTATATATATTATATATATATATATATATATTTATATATATATATATATATATATATATATATATATATATATATATACATATATATATATATATATGTGTGTGTGTGTGTATGTGTGTGTGTACACATATATAAATACATACAGATGTGTGTGTGTGTGTGTGTGTGTGTGTGTGTGTGTGTGTGTGTGTGTGTGTGTGTGTGTGTGTGTGTGTGTGTGTGTGTGTGTGTGTGTGCGTGTGTGTGTGTATATATGTGTGTGTGTGTGTGTGTGTGTGTGTGTGTGTGTGTGTGTGTGTGTGTGTGTGTACATTTATCGAGCTACAATGCCTTTTGGTAACCATACTACAGATGATCAAATGAAAGACAAATAAGGGATTTTTGTTAATTATATTGGAGAAATTACATAAAATGTTAATACCACCACAAACAGTAAATGCAAATAGGAAAACAAAGGAGTAGATGTTATACCGATAAACAATATGGTTACATATAGACATATGATAAGAGGGTCAGAGAGAGACAAGAAAAGGACCATAAATACAGAGATAAAAAGGCAAGGACAAAGAGATAGTTGAAAGGACTGCCGCTCCTCTGTATCTCAAAATTCTCTATTAGTTATCAAAAGACCTTATGCATGATCAAATATTTTATTGCTCATATTCTGTCTTAAGGATTATCTATATGCTCAGGAAACTAAAGAGACCACCAGGGCAAATCAGAATTGATAGGACCATTGAGACATCCAAAGCTGACCAGCCGACTTCGGTCAGGAAATGCCAGATGCCAGAAGACAGGATCACTTCTTTTTAATTATTACAAAATTTAACTCATCGCACCTGAAGCTTCACATAATTAAATCCCTCTTGCCCTCCCTTACCTATGCCTACGCACTAAATTATGATCTTCTTTTCGTACAATAAAGGTGTAGCAAGAGTTGTCAGTATTCTGGACAAGGCAAGTGCTACCTCCCATGACCCTTTCCCCACTTAAAGGTCACCTGAAAATAACACATTTTTGCCGGTAAAGTTCCCCAGAGTAACAAGCGAACTTCAATACACTTTCTGAGGTGACCTTTAAGCCCAGAACTAAGTACCCCAGCGATGTAATAAACTTTATATCAAAATAGCATAGAGATCCCAGGTGTCGCTAGCCGGTTATTGAAATGTTTTATCTACAGATTTATTTCTTTGTATGATTTTCATGCAGGGCTGTTACGGTTACATTATCTACATATAATGCACACTGTTTAGATGGAGTTTATTTCATTATGACGTAATTTTGTGAAACAAGTTTGAATATCCAGCAAACGATGCTTGGCATCTATTCTCCTCCAGGTATATGTATTTTATTAACTTTCTGATGGAATCTATTCTATTTAAAATCACCTGGATTTGATTTTTTTTTTTTTTTTTTTTTTTTTATAGCACTAAAAATCATTAACTGACAATATTGTTTGCCTCGTCACTGTTGAAAACTGTATAGAATGATTGACCGCTGGAAGATTAGCTGCGTGAGGAAGGGATCACCAATTTTATACATCATGGCTTGTTGTTTGCTTTTAACACCGAGGGCAACCAACCTTGTGGTGGGTGATAAGGTTTTTGCTGTTATGTACTACGAACTCTATTAACTTAAAAATGATTTAACATTTTTTGGTATTTTATTCATTATTCGTAAAAAGTAACAAGTGTACTGTTACATCTGAATGTAACTTTAATATCTTTAATTATGCATCATAATCATCAAATTAATTTATCTTGTGTAGAATGGGTATGATTCAAAATTATCTCCGCAGTGCAAGTGACAGAGATAACGAGTTTATATTATATCTCTTTGAAATGACAGAGATATAATCGAAACCATTTAAATACAACTCTTGCACTGTGGATAAATTTATTCTCATTCATACCGCTCCTATATTTGTCACAGTGAACACTAAATTATCAAATATAAGAAATATTCCTGGATTCGTAAAGGCGAGCCAAGCGTCTTCGTGCATCTGTTGCCTTGCTAGCCCAATATTGAGCCGTTTTGTGGAAAGGCCTGCGTGGGCCAGAAATTGAAGGTGAGACTGTACCTGCTACTGTTCGCAGCCATTGCCGAATCTCATCAGATATCTCAGCCATCAATAAACTTCCATGAATTTAATCCATCTATGGTTCACTATACTAAATAAAACAAGAAGCAAGAACAGTGGAGCTTGATAAGGAGGAAAACTGGCAGAGAATACTGCTAAATCTTATTTTTCCTTCCTTACTTTGAGGCATACAGGAGTCGCACGTGACGGGGCAGTTGGCAAGCATGTATGCCGGATTGATCTCGCATTCCCCCCTCTCCCCCCATCCCCTGCAAGAAGGATGGAGATCTTGGCAGCCTCCTGCGCTTCCGTTGTCACCTTCGTCCACCGCTACAACGCCTCCACCCCTTCCTCCGTCACCGCCCACCGCTGCAATGCCTGTGGAGAAGAGGTACGGTATACTATTATAACTATCAAGACTCTCCGCTCTCCCAAATTCAGTTTGATTTAATTTTCTTCTCCCATATTCAGTCTGTAAGAACCTCACTAATATATCCTCTATCATTTCAAAAGCTTAGTCTACGCATTTGTTAATTTCATTACCTCTGTTAAAATCGGTTCATCACTGCAATGTCACTCAAAAGCACGCCACAGTACCAAAAATTAATATTGAAAACAGAATCACACAATCGCCAACATCACAAGCCATCACAGGCGCTTTTTCACGTACCTTGTCCGTGAGTAAATAACACAAGGCGAGTGGAAATAAACACACTAACACACAGCCACAGTTCCATATTTATCCTTCCTTCTGAGACACCAATTAAAAGTATATTGGAAGGTTAAACATTTGTTTAATCATGTGTTCCGAATCCTCATTTTCTTTGACTTCGAATCAACACTGTCGTAAATTCATATCACAATATCCTTAAGGTAATCTAGCCATTACATTGCATAGAGCCTGGAGCCGAGGAGTTGCATACGGGATGAAGTCACTCAGAGTACTGGCCAATACTATGGTTTCAGAGTCAGGCGCGGGGCTCTTGGCATACACATTGGGCGCGCATAACAGAGGTGATTAGCATGCAAGAATAGGAAAATATCATCCGGTCCATATGTTCATACATCTATCACCTTACCTTGGAATCCATATATACACCTTTTTCCAATATATGTATACCATGTATTTAACGCGGAAAGATAAATTAAACGGACCCGATTTTGATACAACTAGCAAAGAGGAAAAGAAGGAGGGGGGCCAGGAAAGCAGGAGACACACACTTACATGTGTGTGTGTGTGTGTGTGTGTGTGTGTGTGTGTGTGTGTGTGTGTGTGTGTGTGTGTGTGTGTGTGTGTTTGTGTGTGTGTGTGTGTGTGTGTGTGTGTGTTTGTGTGTATGTGTGTGTGTACGTACGTACGCACGTATGTATATTTCCAATATATCTATCGGCTAACATTTTTACAGAGTGCATAGATCATACCCACATGTTAAGATTCTGAGCCGAGTTGGAAGAATACTTACCCAGCCTGCACAGCAAAAGGTTGGTGTATTCAGCTTCCCTCTACCATGGCAAATGCCTGAAACCCTTTATATATTTGAAAAACATATATTGATATTTTTCATAATAGAAAATAAAAGTAATAAAAAAATTATTAGAAATTCAAAAATGTACACTAAGAACTGTTGCTCTTTATTTGTGTGAAATAGTATCTGGCAAATGCTCAAATCGTCAATGTGCCAGATATAAGAGCCTATATTAATATTCTACCTATAATATT
>NC_051428.1:13453202-13458202 GCF_015228065.2 Penaeus monodon | reverse complement strand
ATGTATATATATATATACTATATATGTGTGTATATATATATATATATATATATATATATATATATATATATATATATATATATATATATATATATATATACAGATTTATACACATGCGTATATGTGTGTGTGTGTGTGTGTGTGTGTGTGTGTGTGTGTGTCTTTATATATAATATATATATATATATATATATATATATATATATATATATATATATATATATATATATATATATATATATGTATATACATATCTATTCATTCATCAGCTCGAGTGTCAATATCACCGTTCACTGCACCATCACCTTCCACACTAGTGTCACCATCACAAATCATCGTACCGTCACTGTCTCCCTCGATGTCACTAATGCTGTCATGGTCACCAACCCGAGGGCCCCATGTGAACACACCCTCCTCAGAGTACCTCCATAGTCTGTCCACATGGACCACCTTGGTTTTCTGGCTGGATCCCGTAGGTGCAGTGCGGTAGGTAACGGCAGATATCCTCTCTGTCACAGTGTACGGGCCCTCCCAAAGGATTCTGGAGCTTTGGTGACTTCCCAGGCCTCCGGAGTGGGTTGTGAAGCACCACCTGGTCCCCGGGGCAGTACATTGCGTTCCTGGCCCGTTCGTTATGCCGCCGCCACATCGCCTGGCCTGCCATCTTGAGTTGCTGACTTGCTCGGTGCCTGGTCTCCTCCGTGCGACACTGCAGGGTCCTCTCGTATTCGGTGTGTGGTGCAGGCAGTCCTTCATCCGGTAGCTTTCCTGTTGCTAGGTCGACGGCCGAACTTCAGACAAGGTGTGAACCCTGTGGCTTCGTATTCAGCTGCCCAGTATGCCATTAGGATGTACGGGACCCACTCCTCCCAGTCGTGCTGGTCCTCCTCACAATATTTAGCTAGTTGTGTGATAAGGGTGGCATTGAATATCTCCACCATGCCATCACTTTGGGGTCAGAGTGGAGTGATGCGGCTTTTGTGGACCCCAAGAAGGCGACAACATTCCTTAAAGACCCGAGACTCGAATTCTCGGCCTTGGTCGGAATGTAACTCCCCTGGTACCCCAAATCGTGAAGACTTGTGTCACCAGGAATTCTGCAACCGTCTCTGATTCATGTTTGGGAAGGGCACACACCTACTTGTTTCCCTTGCCAGTGCAGGGGAAAGGACCAGCAATGTCCACAGCCATGCGTTCCATGGGTGCCCCAGCCTGGTGTAGCTGCAGGGGTGCACGTGTCTTCTGTGCGGGTCCCTTCTTTGCTGCACAAAGCCGACAAGTCTTGTACCACTCCTGGACATCCCAACACAGGCTAACCCAGTAAACCCGCCGCCGCAGCATCTCCATTGTCTTCTTGATCCCTAGGTGGCCACTGGTCTTCCCATCATGCATTTCTCTCAGCAGTTCCTCACGTCGAGACAGTGGCACCACTATTAACACTATTACCACTATTGCTTTCCGGTAGCAGTATCCAACAAACTCCGCTGTAATATGCCATCCTGCAGGCACAATGCCTCCCACTGATCTACAAGGCACTTGGTGACTGAGCTTTCCGGGGATATGGCCTCCCACTGTGACCATTCCCTGACCTCTTCAAGCCACTGAATAATTGGTGCCAGATCCTGGTCCTTTCGCTGGTCTTCCCTCCACCTCTTGTCAGCATCAATTACACTCTCACTAACCACCAACCGCCGACAGATGATCTCAGGATCACGACCTGAGAGCAGTGAACACAGTCAGGTTCACAAGGACAGTGGCTGAGGCTGTCAGCATTACTGTGAGCACATCCAGCACGATGCATGACCTGGTAGTTGCATTGTTCCAACTTCCCAAGCCATCTTGCTAACTGGCCCTCTGGTTTTTTCAAGGTCTTTAACCATCCCAGGGCAGTGTGGTTTGTACTGATGGTAAACTGTGCCCCATACAGGTAGTGGTGGAAGTGGGCGAGTCCTTTCATCACAGCTGCCAGCTCCTTACGAGTGACATAATAATTTTTCTCAGGCTTGGAAAACATTGAGCTGTAGTAGGCTGCCACGTACTCCTGACCATCTTTGAGCTGTGATAAGACAGCGCCGACGCCTTCTTGGCTGGAGTCTGTGTCCAGGATATAGGAGAGGCTGGGGTCTGGGTATGGTAATACTGGTGCCTATACCAAAGCTTGCTTCAAGGCTGCAAAGGCTTGCTGGCATGTCTCGTCCCAACAAAGCTAGCTCCCTTCCTAGTTAGCTGATGCAGCGGCGTAGCTATGGTGGCAAAACCTTGCACAAATCTCCTGTAGTATGTGCACAGCCCCAGGAAACTTCTTAGCTCTGTTACATTCCTCGCCGCTGGCCAGCCTTCCACTGCCGACACTTTCAGTGGGTCCGTCCGCACTCCTTGTCTGCCCACCACATGTCCCAGAAATGGTACTTTTGTATGGAAAAGGGTGCATTTCTTGGGGCTGAGCTTTAAGTTAGCTGCTTTGAGGCGACATAACACCTCTGTCAGGCGCTCCAGTTCCTCCTCAAAGGTGTTCCCAAAAACCAACACGTCCAAATATATGAAGGCCACCTGCCACTGCAACCTCTCCAGTACTCGTTCCATTAGGCGTTCAAAACATCCAGGGGCATTAAACAGACCGAAGGGCATGACATTAAAGTGCCACAGCCCCTGACCAAAAGAGAAAGCAGTCTTCTCTTTATCTTCCTCTGCCACTTCCACTTGATGGCATCCAGACTTGAGGTCCAATGTGGAAAACCATTGAACCCCAGTGAGCGCATCCAGCGTGTCATCAACGTGAGGCAAGGGGTAGGCATCGGTAACAGTGACGGCGTTCAGAGCACAGTAATCCACACAAAAGCGCTTGCTGCCGTCCTTCTTGGTCACTAGTACCACTGGGGAGCACCATGGACTGTCTGAATGTTCTATAATGCCAGCTGCCGCCATCTCCTGCACTGCATGCTGCATCTCCTCTCTCTTTGCTGGTGGTACTCTACGGAGCGGCTGCTTGATGGGAGGACTTTCACGGGCGTAAATGCGATTTTTCACCATCGAGGTGCGTCCCAAGTCCATATCCTCCTGGCTGAACACGTCTGCATACTCAATAAGCATTCTCTGCACTCTTCTTACCAGCTCAATAGTAAGATGCTTGATGTTCTGCCGCATCAGGTCCTCCACGTGGCTGGGTACTGCTTCTTGTTGCATTACTAGCTTGGCCTCCTCTCCTTGTCGTGCCCTCGGGCTGTCCTGTGTTAAAACAGAGGTGGTAGTAGTGGTTGTGCACGTGGCCTTATCCCTAGTGTGTTGCCTGCTTACATTCTCCCATTTCCTTCCTTGTTTCGGCTCTACCCGCACCACTGGGGCATGTTCTCCCAGGATCAGAGGTACCTTATGGCCTTTTGCTGTCATCCTTCTTCTCCGGAGATCCACACATGCCTCTACACATGCCAGGTAGTCCAGCCCAAGCAAGCAGGGATCCTCCATTTCGGCTACAAATACTGGCAGGCATTCTGTCACTTTGCCCACACTCAGGCTCACCCACACTGGGCCTCTCATTGGCATACAGTCACCAGTAACGCCACATAATTTTTGGTCAGCCTCGGGGAAACATGGGATGCAACCAAATCTTCCCTGACAAATGTCATCTCTGATCCAGTGTCTACCACCATCTCCACAGGGCGCCCATTGATCTGGCCATCCACTCTCATGGTTGACATCTTATACTTGCCTGGGCGACATGGTGTCTTGCTAGGCAGCTGCCCCTGCTTCCAGCTGGACCATGTTTCCCGTCACACTCTGTTTCGGTCGTTGGCACTCCTTAGATGAGTGACCCTCATCCCCACATGCCCAGCAACAAGATTGTAAGAATGGGCGGCGGTAATCCTCCATCGAGCGAGACCTGCTGGCAATTCTGTTACACTGGTTCTTCCGGTGTTCCTTCTGCCCACACCTCCAGCAATTGCCTCGAAAACCATCAGGGCTTGCTCTTCTCCTGGAGGGGGGGATCTCTCAGCCTGGGTTCTCATTACTTGTATGTGGCGGGGGCTACTTAGCATCTCTCCCCCAAAGCGAGGGGTAGGGTAACTAGAATTGGAGGTGAGTAAGAAAGCCTCAAATTCGGCCACGCACGCCAATGCTTCCTGCATGTTGTGCGGCCCTGCTTGCTTCACATGGACCTGAAGCCGTTTGTTATACAGTGCGTCAACAAAGCTGTCCTTTGCCAGCATATCAATGGTCTCCTCCGTGGCCATTGGATATGCCCCCTGCACCAACACCTCGATATCCTGGGCCAGATGCGGAAGCAACTCGTCCCGGTACACCTCTGGTTGCTGGCGATGGCCAAAGCATCGTTGCAAGGCCCTCGCAATGCAGGCATACGATCGCATTTGGGCTGCAGTGAAGTGTTCCAACACCTCCACAGCCGCACCCTTTAGACTAATAACAAGCTGGTATGCCTTTTCTTCATCGTCCCAGCCTTGCCTCCTAGCTGCAGACTCAAACTGGGCCTGAAATGCCTTCCATGAAATCTTACCATCATACTCGGCTAGTCTCTTGTCGATTGTAGGCGCCCGTGCCACACCTGCTATTCCAAGCTGGTCCTTTGGTGTGGGTGAAGGGGAGAGGAGGGGAAGGTGGGCCCCCTCCTTCAACAACGTGCTGTTGAGACCAGGAAGGTGACGCCACTTCTGGCCGGTTTTGTACCTGTGGTGCAATGTTGCATTCTACCAACGCTTCATTACCTCATTACCTCCAGCAGCTCTTCCACTTCCCTCCTCACCTCCTTCTTGACACCGGCACAAGCGTCATTTGTATAGTCATTAACCCGTGTCTCCATCGCATCCAATTCCAGCTTCATTGCATCCTTTAATTCGCGCATTGCCTGTAGTTCCTACGCTCTCTCTTCAGTGGCTTGTGCTGCCTGCTGTTCTATTGTGTCATGAGTCTGTGACAGCATCCGTACTATTGTCTCCAAATCCACCCCTCCTGCGCCAGGGGATGGTGGGGGTAGTGTGCCTGATGCC
>NC_051428.1:13415702-13423202 GCF_015228065.2 Penaeus monodon | reverse complement strand
AAAGGAAAGTTGGTTTTCTTTTTCAAGCTCACAGGTAAACTTAATGTTATGATGCTGGTCATTAAGGTAGGATAGAAACAGTTGTACATGTGATGGGTGCTAGAAAAGTATCATCTATGTATTTTGTAGAACAAGGGTTTAAATTCCAATGGGCAGTTTTGTAGCCAGTTCTTTTCATGTTAACATAAAAAAGCATTAGCATAACTAACTCTATCGATCTGAGCGTACAAACGGTTGTCAAAAGTAAAAACTTAATCTTTTGTGACAATATTTAAAAGAGAAATTAACTTTCTTTTCTAAGCCAAACTGTGAAAGGGATTCAACGGATGTATTGTTAGTATCGATTTGTGTGGTCTCTGCAAGAGGGACGTTCGTAAACAAAGACTCAGCATTAAAACTAGCCATAATTATGGTGTCATCAAATCTGAAATGACTGATTTCATTCACGAAATTCGATGAGTTGGAAATCGTGTATTCATTATACGTTAGTTGAAGTTTAGAAGGTTATAACTGAAAGTGCCAATAGATGAAATAATGGGTCTAAGAGGTATTCCTAGTCTGTGTACTTTGGGGAGACCATACATAAAACCAGCACGAGAAACAGCTGAAAAGACAGAATGATATATGGTTTCATCGAGGATTGTTTTTAAAGGTCGTATGACTATTCTAGTTTTAACAGGCGAGTACCAGGTTAACATTTAACAGTTTAGGCGGATCAAAAAATATGGAAGAAAGTTTATCAATGTAATCAGTTTTATTCAAGAAGACTTTTCCCCTTCCTTTATCAAATTTTATTTTTACAATATGTTTATCTGACTTTAAATTTTGAAGACTGATAGTGACTTGTTCAGTAAAATCAGATGAATAAGGAGTTTCCCGGTTACATAAGTCATAAGTTGGTCATAAGGGATACTTTCCTGTAGATTGAATTATGTGCCTTCATAGATACCACAGTTCTTCAGTAAATGACAGATTCTTTTTAAAGGGTTAAACAAATGTAACAAAACCCAATTTTCTTAAGTGGTAGGCAGAAGTCCAAGCCTTATGAGAGTGCTTCCTTTTTTTAATGTGTCAGGACTCTATTTGAAAAGATAAAGATTACTTTATTAGTGTCCACTTTTTCAAGATCTATGTCTTTTTTTTTGGGGGGGGGGGACGGTAATGGGTGGCTTCGACAGCCTTTAACTTCTATCTACGTTTTGATTTAATAACATAGATAAGCATTTTAGATCAAATGAATAAACATTTGATGCTAAATCTTGCGTGAGGATGTCATGTATGTTCTTAGGACATGAGTGTTTTCTGTTGTGTCTCATGATCTCACGATCAAGGAGTTTGTAAAGCCATGATCTGTGTTACTGGAAAGGATGGATCTATCATTAAGCTTGAATTTCGAAGAATCGGGGATGTTATACAGTTTACAATAGTTCAATTTTTTCAGGTCCAGTTCAATTTCTTGATTTTGAAAAGGTTCTTCGCGACATATCGGTAGGTCTTCAGCGTTGTTTGTCCATATCCCGACGTGAGAATTTCAGCTTTAGACTTGCACTGAAGGAAGAGAAATCTTATGATGAAAATGATAACGAAGGCTGTGATGAACATCTTTATTTTGCATACGTTTCAAAGACGATCGTCTTCATCTTCAGTCCTACAAATAACGAACAAATAAATACGTAATGACTAAACAGGTAATTGTGGTCACAGAACTACACCATAAATAGCTGTGTGGCTGTTGTGTGATTGTTTACCTCTGCTCTGTGTTTAGTTGGGCACTTCGTAGAGTTACAGAGTGTACAGTTTGAACGGAACTGCCTGTAACGCGATACTGTATTTTTTGTGTGGCACAAACGCTACGGTCCCGAGAGGTGTGCGCCTAGCAGACGACACGTACATTGTTTACAAACACAACTAATGTAGAATGCCAAGGAACTTTTTTCGGCATGGATTCTGCCATATGAACTTTTAAGATTAGTTGAAACCTAGTGAGTACTTCTTGACTGGCATTTGACATATTCAGCTAAACGAAGGATGCTAAATTTGAAGAAACGTGAGAGCATGATTCCTGACTTCTAAGACCAAGATGTTGGACTATTAGTGGAAAATATATGTAAAAATAAAAAGATTACTGTTGTAAATCCTAGCATTAACGAAAACCATAGTCAGTGTGTTTAATCATAAAAAGTTTAAACACAAAATAGCTCGTGTCGATCACTGTTTACTTTAAGCGCCACCGTAGCGCTACAGACCGATCCGTTCGAGTGTTTTTTTTTTTTTTTTTTTTTGTAGCACACAAAAGTACTCCGTATTCTCCAACGGAACGCAAGGATGGCTTCAACTTACGAAGAAATGGGGGGAAATACTTTTTTGTGCAAAAAAAAAAAAAAAAAAAAACCCCTCGAAGGGTTTCGTGGGTGGTCGTTAAAGGAAACGTGAACACCTATTTTGTTTTTAAACTTTTTATGATTAAACACACTGACTAGGGTTTTTTTTTCTGGGTTTACAACGTAATCTTTTTATTTTTAATATATTTTCAAAATATCCAACATTTTGGGCTTGAAGTCGGGAAATCCTAAAAGTTTTTCTTTTCCCTTTCGTTTGCTAATATTCAAACCCTCAAAAAGTTCACTGGGTTTCAAAAAAAAAAATTTAACAAAAAGGGGTTTTTTCTCATTATTTTGGGGTTTGAAAACAATGTACGTGTCTTTCTGCTAGGCGCACCCCTCTCGGAAGCGTTGGCCACACAAAAATACAGTATCGCGTTACAGGCGTTCCGTTAAAACTGGAACTCGAAACTCTACAAAGTCCCACCAAAAAGGGAAAAACAAAAACCCACCCCCTTTTTGGGTGTATTCTGTGACCAATTACCTTTTTAGTCATTACGTTTTTAAATTTTTCGTTATTTGTGGGACTGAAGATGAAGACGATCGTTTTAAACGTATGCAAAAAAAAAGATTCACCCCTTCGTTATATTTTCATCATAAATTTCTCCCCTTGGAATCTAAAAATTTTCTCACGTCGGGTTTGGCGAACGCTGAAGACCTACCGATAGTCGCGAAAAACTTTTTTCAAAAAAAAATTTAAAGGGGACCTGAAAAATTGAACTATTGTAAACTTATACACCCCGATTTTTCGAATTCAACTTAATGATAGATCCATCCTTTTTCCCGTAACACGATCTGGCTTTACAAAATCCTTGATCGTGAGATCATGAGACACAAAAGAAAAACTCATGTCCTAAAAACATACTGACATCCTCACGCAAGATTTAGCCCCAAATGTTTTTCATTTGATCTAAAATGCTTATCTATTTTTAAACAAAAATTATAGAAGTTAAAGGGTGTCGAACCACCCATTTACCCTTCCCCCCCCCCAAAAAAAAAAAGACATAGATTTAAAAGTGGACACTAATAAGTAAACTTTTTTCTTTTTCAAAAAAAGATCCCCACCATTAAAAAAAGGGAAACACTCTCATAAGGCTTGGGCTTCTGCCTACCACTTAAGAAAATTGGGTATTTTTACTTTGTTTAACCCCTTTAAAAAAAATCTGTCTTTACGAAAAACTGTAGATCTATGAAGGCCCTAATTCAAACTCAGGAAATACCCCTTTTGACCAACTTTTGACTTATTAAACCCGGAAAATCTTATTCATCTGGTTTTTACTGAAAAGTCATACACTTCAAATTTAAGTCGATAAAAATATTGTAAAAATAAAATTTGATAAAGGAAGGGGGAAAAATCTTCTTTAATAAAACTATTATTGATAACTTTCTCCCTATTTTTTGATCCGCCAAAATGTTAAATTTAAACCCGGCCTCACCCGTTAAAACTAGAATATCTACACCTTTAAAAAAAATCCCGTGAAACCATATTCATTCTGTCTTTTCGCTGTTTCTCGTGCTGGTTTTATTATGGTCTCCCCCAAAGTACACAGACTAAAAAATACCTCTTTGACCCATTATTTCATCTATTTGACTTTCAGTTATAACCTTCTAACTTTTAAAGTAAATGAATACACGATTTTCCAAATCATCGAATTTCGTGAAAGAAAAACATCATTTCAATTTGATACCCATATTATGGCTATTTTAATGCTATCTTGTTTACGAAAGTCCCCTTGCAGAGACCAACCAAATCGATTACAATACTCCTTGAATCCTTCACGTTTTCTTTGAAAAGAAAGTTAATTTCTCTTTTAAATATTGTCACAAAAAATTAATTTTTCTTTTGAAAAACGTTTTACCTCAATCGTAGAGTTAGTTATGCTAATGCTTTTTTATGTTAAAATTAAAAGAAATGGCTACAAACTGCCCATTGGATTTAACCCTTGTTCTACAAAATACAAGTGATACTTTTCTAGCCCATCCTTACAACTGTTTTTTATCCTTCCTTTTAAAGACCACATCATAACATTGTTTTTCCCGTGAGCTTGAAAAAAAAACCCAAATTTCCTTTCTTTATAGCTTTTCACCCCAAAAAACGGGCGCCTGGGGGCATACTGTTTACATAAAACCTACTTTTTTCTGGTTTTGGGAGCATTACTTGATCTATGCTCCACAAATACAAGATTAATAGCATATTCACCTTTAAACAACAAAATATATAAATTGCTCCACCCGTCTCTCTTTGATGTGGAAGAAGTTCTTATTAAAATTTTTTGAAACAAAAGGGTTTCCCTCAGTACTTTCAGTTTTTTATATATAAATTTTGCGCCCTTTTAAAAATTCGTCCGTTCCCCAAGCAAACCAAATGCATCAAATTTCCATATCTCAACGTTTTATTGCTTTTGAAAAAATTCCTGAGTTACTCAAAATTTTTTCCCCCCGATAAAATTTAGCATAGTTTTCATGAAAAACCCCCTACAACCAAAATAAAAGAGTCTTCTCTTCATTAATTTGTAAATTTTTGTTTAATTTTTCCTAGTTGTAATCTTTTATTGGACAACGACCTTTTCAACTCAGAATTCTTGAATATGAATAAGTACATAAATAGGCCTACCTTTACAAACCGGCGTTCTTTGCAACCCCAAAATTCTAACGATTTCAAATTTTTTGTCCCTTCTTGTGTGTGTGTGGTGTGGTGTGTGTGTTTTGTGTGTGTGGGGGTGGTGGTGTGGTTTGTTTGGGGTTGGTGTGTGTTTGTAATTTATTTATATATAAAAATTTAATATAATATTTAAAAAAAATTATATATATAAATTTTATACAAACCTCCCCTCTCTCTTCCCCCCCCTCCTCTCTCTCTCTCTTCTCTTTCCCCCTCCTTTTCCCCGCTCTCTCCCTCTTTCTCTCTCTCTCTTCTTCCTCTCTTTTTTCTCCCCCCTCCCTTTTCCCCTCTCTCTCTCCTCTCTCTCTCTCTCTCTTTAATATATTTTAAAAATATATAATTATATATAAAAATTTTAAAATATATTTATATATTATTATTTTTCTATTTTATATGTATATATATTATTATAAATATTTTTTATATATTTTATATAATAAATTTTTTAATATATTTATTAACATAAACCCCCACAAACGGACTTTTTCTCTTTATTTGCATTTGTATTTAAAGTCTTTTCTTTCTGTGTTTTGTACATATTCACATACACACACACCACACACACACACCACACCACACCCACACACACCCACACACAAATACCATCTACCGTTTTGTATATAGGGAAAACACCCATATATATGTTTATATCTATCATATATATGTTCAACACATTACTATAGTTGCGTGTATGTATTTACTGTGTGCGAAGTCCGTCTTCAAACACAAAATTTGTAAACTATCAGGATGGGAAAGCCGTTTCAGAATGACCCTGGATTCTGTACTTTTTTCCGGGAAATTGATTTAGTATAAAAAAACATGAAACCTTTTTTTCTTTGAAATGAAAAAATACCGATTCCATTTTTTTCTGAAAAACAAAAATAAAACGTATAATGTTCTACCTTCGGGGACGGCAGAAGGGGAATTTGTGGTTTTTTCCTGTAATGACCGTAATTATATGATAATTTTTTCTGACAGATAGTTTGTAATGTCGCTAAAACATTTCTCTTACATGGGAGTGATAAAAATTAACTTATATGCTTTATTTCATTCGGTTATTGCTAGATTTATTACTGTAAATAAAATCATTATACTTATTAGTATTGTATATATATTTTCATGTATATATACCATGCAATTAATAAATATAATAAATTATATATTATATATATTTTATTATATAAAATATATATATATATTATATATATATATATATTATATATATATATTTTAAATTTTATTTATTATATTTTTAAATTATATATATAATTTATAATTTTTATATAATATATTATATATTAATATTTTATATATAATATTTTATTATTTTATTATATATATCTAAATTTTAAAACTATATAATTTATAATTATATTTCATTTTATCATTTTTAAAATTTATTTATATATATAAAATAATTTTAATATTATATATTTTTATTAATATATATTAAATTTCGACATCGCTAATGGTGCCCTACCATATTAGTGTGTGTGTGGTGTTGTGGTGTGTGTGTGTTTTGTGTGTGTGTGGTGTGTGTTGTGGTTGTGTGTGTGTGGTGTGTGTGTGTGTGTGTGAGTGGGTGTGTGTGTGTGTGTGTGTGTGTGTGTTGTGTGTGTGTGTTGTGTTTGTGTGGTGTCGTGTGTGTTGTGGTGTGTGTGTGTGGTGTGTGTGTGCGCTGTGTGTCTTGTACATATATAAAGTATCACACACACACACACAGACACACATAACATATAAAGTTAATTTTTATATATATATATTGTATGTATAAATACATATATATAAAAATATATAAATATAATATATATATATATATTTATATATTTATACCACACACACACACACACCCCCAACACACACACACCCACACACACACACACACACAACACAACCCAAAAACATATTATATATATTTTATTTTATATATATTTTTTATATATTTTTTAATAACATATAATACATATATATTATATATTATATATAATAATTTTATAATTTATATATTTATATATATATAATTTTATAAAATTAAAATTTTGTATATATAATATATTTTATAATTATATAATAATTTAATATATATATATATTCATTATATTAATATATATATATATTATATATTTTTATATATATATAATATATATTATAAATATATATATATATATAATATTAAAACCCATATACATATAACCAAAAAAACATAATATTATCAAAAATATTATGTATATATATAAACACACACCACACCAAAAAAGTACATAAAAAACATTATATGTACACATACACACTTTTTATGTGTGATGTGTGTGTGTTGTGTGGTGTGTGTGTTGTGTGTTGTGTGTGTTGTGTGGTGTGTGTGTTGTGTGGTGTGTGTGTTGTGTGTGTGGTCTGCCGTGGTGTCTATTATATATATATATAATATATTTTCTGTACACCACACACCACAAAACACAC
>NC_051428.1:13402034-13408265 GCF_015228065.2 Penaeus monodon | reverse complement strand
TTTTTTTTTTTTTTTTTGGGGGGGGGGGGTCCCCCCCAAAAAAAACAAAAAAAAAAAAAAAAAAAAAAAACACACCCACACAAAAAGATTTTTTGTTTATTTTAAAATTTGATATAATTATTTTTTCTTTATCTTCTTCTAAAAAACCTTATACATAACTACATGAAATTTAAAATTTGTTTATTTTTAAAGGGGGGAAGGAGGGGAAGAGAGGGAAAAAAAAATTTTAAAAATTTTTTAATTAATATAAATATAATAGAATTTTTTTGTTTTTTGTTTTTTTTTGGTGGGGGGTTGGTGTTGTTTTCGGTTTTGTCTCGGCTTTCTTTCCGGGGGTAGAGTTTAGGTTTTTTTTTGCATCTAAAATATTAAAGATTAAAAATTTGGAAAAAAAGTAAAACTTAATGTGAATTTTTAATGTAAAATAGGGCATGGGGGGAGAAAAACGCCCCTTGGTTTTTGTGGATGTTTTTAGGTGTTTTTTTGTTTTAGGGAGAGTTTCCTTGATAAAAAACTTTTTCTGACAGAGAAAGAATTGTTTTTTACGGGGTTTGACCCCTAAACATCAATTAAAAAACGCCCAACAAAAACACAACCTCCAAAACAACAAACAAAAAAAAAACCCACGTTTAAAAGACATATATTATTTATCCTAATGGCAAGAGAGTTGCTTATACAGTGGCTAAAATAAAACCTTCTTCAAGGAAAAGTTGGGTTTTGGAACATTTGGTGAAAAAAAAATAAAACATCAAAATTGGGAAACGGGGGAAAAAAAAGTAAGAAAAACAATAAAGCACCCCCGCGGTCCCCTTTTGGGCGGGGTTTTGTGGCAAGAAGGCGTAAATAAAAATATAAAAAAAAAATATATTTAATTATAAGATAAAAAATAATTAAAATGCAAAAAAAAAAACCCCAAAAAAAAAAAAAAAAAAAAAAGCTATATATTTTTCCCTATTTTGTGTCAACCCCTATTTTTTTATACGGGGGTTTAAATACCCTTGGGGGGAATTGTATATCTTGGTTTCTCAATCCCCATAGTATCTAGAAAGACACCAAAACCCCCAAAAACAACAAAACCAACCCACCCCCCCACCATATTTATATATATGTATATTATTAAATTAATATAATATATAAACTAAAACATTATATATAATATATATATTGTGGAATGATTTAATTATAATATAATATTTTTATATTTTAAAATATATTAATATATATAAACTTGTTTTCATAATAATATTTATATATTTTTAATAAATTTTATTATATATGTAAATTTGATTTTTATAGGTGTTTTTTTATTTTAAAATTTTTTTTTTTTTTAAATAAAAAAAACCCAAAAAAACCCCAAAAAAAAAAAAAAATTATATATTATTATTTATATATATATTATATAATAAAATATCATCTATTATATATATTTTTGTTAAAAAACAACAAAAAACAAAAAAAAAAAAAAAAAAAAAAGCCAACAAAAATTTAAAAACAAAAACCACAAACCAAAAAAAACAAATATATTATTTTGTTTTAATAAAAAAATTAATAAATATATAAAATAATTTTTAAAAATATAAAATAATAAAATAAATATTAATTAAATAAAATAATAACCAAAAAAAAAAAAAAAACAAAAAAAAAAAAAAACCACCACAACAAAAAAAACCCCAAAAAAACCAACCACCAACACACACACACACCCCCAAATATATTAAAAAATTTTTAAAAAAATATAATATTATATATTTTTTATATAATATATAAAAAATCTATATTTAATAAATTATTATATCTCTATATATTATATATATATATATTTATATATATATTTTTATAAAATTATATATACATTTTAAAATTTATATAGATAAAAAAATAAGTATTTATATAAAAAAAAAATAAATATATATTTATTTTAAAATATAAAAAATATATATTATATATTTTTTTTTTTTTTTTTTAAATTTTATAAATTATTTAAAATATTTAAAAATATAATATATTAAAATAAATGTATTTAAATATATATATATAATATATATATATATATATATAATATATATATATTATATATTTATTTTTTTTGTTTATGCTTTACATCAAAAAACAAAACACACAAAAAACAAACAATTATAATATTATAATATTTAATAAATTATTATATATATTATATATATAGTATATATTTTTAAAAACATAAAAAACCCCACACACACACCCCAACACAAACACACATGGTAAAAAATTGTATAAATATATTAATATATAAAATTTATTATAAATATATATTATATATATAAATAAAAACAAACCCCCACACAACCTTTTAAAAATTTATATATATTATATATAAAATTTATAGATATATAATATATATATATATATTTTATAAATAATATATATATATATAATAAATATATATTATAAAAAGAACACACACACCATCAACATGCGAAAATCGTTATATATATAATATTATTTTAAATAATATATATTATATATATATATATAATATATAATATTTTTCCCATACATACAAGAACAGATAATTATATTTAATATGTATTAATATATTTTATATATATTTTATAGATAATAATATATTTTATAATATAATTGTTTCCATACATACTATTTTTCATTATTTCATAAATATTTTATAATATATATATATATTATATAAAATTTTATATATGTTTCACATATAAAATTATGTCCATACATAATTGTTTAATAAATGTTTCCATACATATATTATACATGCATATATATAATAAAATTTAAATATATATATATATATATATATAATAAAATATATATATATATAATATAAATAAACCCCCCAACACACACAAAATTATAATATATTTTAATATATATATATAAATGTAATATAAATATAAATATCATATATATAAATATATATGCATACACACAGACACACATACACACACATATAACTAATGTGTGAATACATATCGTCTACCTCTTATATATATGCACACGCCACACACACACACACACTCAGATACACACACACACACAACAACACACACACACCACACACACACACAAAAACACACAACACACACACACACATACATAACACACATATGTATATATACATATATATATAAAAATATATTTTAATATATATATATATATATATATAATATAATATATTAATATATATATACAAACACATGTATATTTATATGTATATGTTCTTCTTCACTAATGTAGTATTACTTGCCGCCATGTTTTGCGTGTCGGATTTAGTTACCGGAGTGTCTGTATATTGGAATTGTCGAGGAATGTTTGGGCCCCCTGTCTGAGGTAAAAAAAGAGTGGAGGGTTTGAAGCCCGACGAGATAAAGGAGGTCAACTACAGAGGAACATGCGTAGAAAAAATTCCCAGGGAAAAAAAACAGGCAATGTAGTCCTCCTAAGGGAAGTTTCCACGGGGTGCCAAGGAAACAGCCAACAGAGTCAGGCAGGAAAAATGGGAGGGAAAGGTGTAAGTCCTTTGGCCACCGGACACCCTTACAGGCTGTGGCAACGGGTCAGGCGAACAACCAATCGAAACGCCACCCTGTTTCATTTTTACGGGTTGTGAGCACACACAATTTCTAAGACAAGGAATCCCCACAACAGCCACCGGGCTGGTAAAGAAATTATGCTGGCATGCTTGCAAACATGGCGGCAGGAGTGCCCGCTAGCAACCTGGCCACCACGGTAAGAACTGAGTGGGCAGAGAACGTTGAAAAAGCCATAGATATCTGACACAGCTATCTATATGTATACAGATAAAAGATGAAGAAATACATAGGCAAATAATCAAAGGGAAATAAAAGTAAGTAAAGATGGGACAGACCTAGGTAAATATATGAAAAAAAGGAATGAATAAAGATAAATAAGTGAATTTAAAAAAAAAAAGTGTATAGAGATTGTTAACGAGTCCCTCTTAACCAATTTTTTATTACCTGTGATTTCTTTGCTCTTCTCCACTAAACCATTGCGGGAAAGTTTGGAGAGAGAGAGAGAGAGGAAAGAGAGAGAGAGAGAGAGAGAGGAGAGAGAGAGAGAATGAGAATGTGACAAGGAGAGAGCAGAGAGGGGAAAGGAGAGCGAGGGAGCGGTTAAGGGGAAAGGAGTAAGAGCGAGCAAGCGAGAACTTTTATGCATACTAATATCCTGCCTCAGTGCCAAATATAGGAGTAATCCAGTGTTTTGGGTTCTCGATCATATTGTATACCCCATTTTTGATCTCTCGCCTTGTCTCCTGTTTTGTCTGTCCAGTCTATGTCTGCCTGTTCGTCTATCTCCTTCTCTGTTGTCTATTATTTTTTTGACTGTCTATCCTCTCTGTCTCTTTATCCATTTGTCTTCTGTCTACCCTGTCTTTTACATACTCGCTTGTCTTTCTATCTGTCCTGACAATCTGCCTGCTTGCCTGCCTCCCTGTCTGCGTCTTGGACTGTCGTTTTTTGTTTGTTGTTTCCGTAAATATAAATCATACAGATTCAGCAATAACGGGACACATGTAGACAAGGTATGAGTGAGAATGAATATTTTCACAATACAAGAGATGTATTTGACCGGTTTCGATTGGTCTTCGTCAGAAATACATGTATTTCTGACGAAGACGCAACCCGAAACCGGTCAAATACATCCTTTTGTATGTGAAGATATTCATTCTCATTCATACATTGTCTACATTTGTCAATATGAATACGGTTCATATACAGACCCCCAGAAACTGAGAAAAAAAAGGAAAGAAATAAAAAAAAATTCCCATGATTACACCACGTAAATGCGGCGATATTCTTTCTTACGGTTGTATCAAATTACCTATTTCTAAAGTAGTTATAAACCTTATGGAAGTAAGTTTTAATAAGAAATCATCCACAGAGAAGGTTGGCGGAAAAAGCTGCATCACAGGCTCTGGAAGTATGTATGTGTGTGTGTGTGTGTTTGTGTGGTTGTGTGTGTGTGTGTGTGTGTGTGTGTGTTGGTGTGTGTGTGTGGGGGTGTGTGTGGTGTTTTTTTTGTGTGTGTGTTGTGTGTGTGTGTGGGTGTGTGTGCGTGTGCGGTGTGATCCGATTGTTTCCTTTTCATATGTAACTCGAATCAACAAATAATTTAACTTGTTTGGTTTATTGTTTATTAGGATGAACGTGGATTCTTTTCTAGCGTGACGCCACTCTGCTTATATTTGGGTAGATTATAGTAGGTGGACAAAAAACACCAAATATAAATATTAGATTACTGTTACTTGTAAGATACATGTTATATGCAAGACAATATACAGATAAAAGTAAGAATGGATAAACATTAATTCCTACTCATGGAAAATGGACATTCCTATTTATACAGCCGAAGAAAAATAATATAGTAATGCGTTCTTTTCACCAAAAATAAATTTTTAGTTGCCAAAAAAAAAAGAACATTTTAATTTTATTTTGGACTAAACAAAAATATTTTTAAACAACCAATTTTCCCTCACTGTAAAACATTCACAACAAAAAATAATATACAATGCCCACTACTAGGCAAAGCGTGTGTCGTAGATCCTGGGTTGCTAAAACCTTTGACACTCTTTCCCCCTCTGAATGGTGTCTCTGCCTGCCACTCCTTTCCATCACTCTCACCACTGCTCAGTCCAGCGTCTGGAAACCGGCCAGAGACAGCACTCGTAATTCCTAAGCTTATTGGGTATTCAAAAAAAATACTTTTTAAATTAAACAGATAACCCCAGAAATACTTTTTTTGAAGAGCTACTCAAAATTTATTGAAAACTGAAGTTTCCTGTTTTTTGCCGACCCAAGTATCTAGATAATACAGAAAAGATTTGGTAAAATTTCCAAATGAGTTCCCTTTGACCCCTACTTTTACCAACCTTTTAATACATAATAAAAATTCTTTGTAATGTAGTAAGGGGACATGTTATATATTTTTAAATATATATATATAAAAATATATATTATTATATAATTATATATATATATATATTATAATTTACCACCACCCACCAACACAAAGCACACCCACACACACACACACACCCAAAACCCCAACCCCCACACAACCCCACACATAAATTATAAAATATTATACATATTATATATATAATTATAAAAATTATATAATAATTAAAATATATATATATAAAATAAAATTATAATTATATATATTTTATATACCCAATAATAAAAACTAAAAATTTTT
>NC_051428.1:13387034-13397034 GCF_015228065.2 Penaeus monodon | reverse complement strand
GGTTAAAAGAAAACCAAAAAAGGGAAATGATGAAAAAAATTTGGTATCCCTTCCTCACGCAGCTAACCCTTCCAGGGGTATAAATTCTATACAGTTTTCAACATGACGGGGCAAAAAAAATTATTGTCATTTAAAGATTTTTAGTGCAAAAAAAAAAAAAAAAAAAATCAAACCGGGTTGATTTTAAAAAGAATGATTCCATCAGAAAGTTAAAAAAAATCCCATATCCCGGAGGAAAATAGTCCCAAAAGGCTTTCTTTTGGGCTGGTATTAAAAATTTGTTTCACAAAATTACTTTAAAAAATGAAAAAAAAACCCCATCTAAACGGGTGGCATTTTGTAGATAATGAAAAACCGAAAACGGGCCCCCCTAAAAAATTCATAAAAGAAATAAATCTGTAGAAAAAAACATTTAAAAAACCCGGAAGGGGAAACCTGGGAATCTCTTGCTATTTTGATATAAAAGTTTTTTACATCGCGGGGGTTTTTAGTTCTGGGTTTAAAGGTACCTGGGGAAAGTTTTATTGAAGTTCGTTTGTTACTCGGGGGGAACTTTCCCGGAAAAAAAAGTGTTATTTTCGGGTTGACCTTTAAGGGGGAAAAAAGGTCAGGGGAGGTAAAAATTGCTTTGTCCAAAATTTACTGAAAAAACCTTTTGCTACATTTATTGTACGAAAAAAAAAGATCATTTTTTAGGGGCGTGGGCAAGGAAAGGGGAGGGCAAGGGGGATTTAATTTTGGGGGTTTAAAGGGTCAAATGATTTAAAATTTGAAAATTTTAAAAAAAGAAGTGACCCCGTCTTTGGCTCTGGTTTTTTCCGACCAAAGGGCGGTGGTCAGTTTTGGGATGTCTCAAGGGTCCTTTTCAATTCTGATTTGCCCTGGGGGTTTTTCTTTGGGTTTCCTGAGATAAATAAATCCTTAAGACAGAATATGAGCAAAAAAATATTTGATCAGCATAAGGTCTTGAAAAACAAATAGGGGGGAATTTGAGTTTACAGAGGAGGGGGCATTCCTTTCAACTTTTCCCCCTTTTCCCTTGCCTTTTTTTTAACCTTTTTTATGGCCCTTTTCTTTTCTTCTTTTACCCTCTTATCATATTTTCTATATGAAAAACCCATATTTTTTAGGGGTTTAAACTCTATCCTTTGTTTCCTTTTTGGGCTTTTAAAATGTTTTTTGGGGGTTTTAAAACATTTTTATTTTAATTTTTCCCCAAAATATAATTAACAAAAACCCCCTTTTTTGTTTTCATTTGATCTCGTATTTAGGTTCCCAAAAGGCATTGTAGCTCGAAAAAATTTTACACACACACACACACACACACCCCAAAACACCAACAACACACCAACACAACCACACAAACCACAAAACACACACACCCCAAACACACCACACACACACACACCACACACCAAAACAACACACACACCCCACACAAACACACCCCACACCCCACCCCACACCCAAAAAACACCCACACATCTGTAGATTTATATATGTGTCACAAAACCCCACACAACAAACACACAAAATTAATATATATTATATATACTTTAAGATATAAAATATATAAAAATATAATTATTTATATATTTTATATATAAATTTAAAATATATAAAAAATAATTTATTTTAATAATATATATATATATATATATAATTTATATATATATATATACCCAAAGGAGAGAAAGAAAAAAAGGGAAGAGGAGGAAGAGAGGGAAGAAGAAAAGCCCCCGAAGAGAGAGAGAGAGAGGGAGAGAGAAAAGAAGGGCTCCCAATAAAGCCCCCGGATTTTGGGACTAGGGTTTTTTTAATTGTCTCTACCCCCCCTTTTAAAAGGTAGTCAGAAAATTCTGGGGGGGGAAAGAATGTGAGGAGCAAGCTATTGGGACCCTGTTCGGGGCTCCCTCTCCCCACGCTCCCTGTGGACCCAAAAGGGAAAACGGCAAGGCCGTTTTAGGGTTTTGGGGCCACCAGCGGCGTCACTGGGGGGGTCGAAAGGGCGACGGGGGAATGGTCCGGATTTTTTTCAGGATGTGCGTGTGTTTTGAAATTTTAAAACCCAATTTTTTAAATCGGGAAATTTTTGGACTTCACATGAAGTGGGGAAAATGTGGCAAAGTTTTTAGGCAAAAAAGTGTGGGGTTTTTTCTGTGTTTTGGGGAAAGGGGAAAGTGTGGAGCTGAACTTTTATCCTATAGCTATCTTGTGCACGGCAAGCGAGGATTGAGCGTGAAGGGTGAGTGACCTGCTCAGTATCAAAACAAAATTTCCAAGGGAAAATTGGGGAATTAAAGAAAAAAACCCATAAAGGGGGAGTACTGCTGGCTTGGACAGGCCCATTCAGGGCCCTATAAATTTCATCTAAAAACTCATTTCGAAGGTAAAAATTTAAACAGATTGATAAAAACCCCAAAACTCTCTTGGGCGAATTTCGATAAAAAGTTGAAAAAAATTTCTTCTATATAAATATAGCATTAAACCAAAACCCTGTGGATCCGTTGACGTTTATTCCCCCCCTGCGCCTTTTCGGCAAAAATGCATGTCAGCAAGTTCCTTGGTTGAGCGTGTAGATAGGACAGATTAGGAGGAAATATAAACAGGGGCACTTTTATAGACTATAATGTCCACCCCCAAGCCCCTTTTTCAGCCTCCCTTTCAGAAAACTCAGCCTTTGCGCTACAGCCAAAAAGATGGGTTTATCTTAAACAAATGTGATCTCGCTTGCCCCTTTAAATTTGGGCCCCAAATTTGCCCGCCCGTGCGGGAAAAAAACCCACAAAAAAAGCTCAAAAAAAATTTTACAGTAATGGGGGCTTCCGAAGAAGTGTATTCCCAAAAAGATTTTTTAAACCAAGCATGGTTTTGGGTTTTCCCGAGGAAGGAAGGGGCACGACAGACGGAAAAAAAATTTACGGAGGATTGGGGTGTGGGGAGCCGTTCAAAAATTTGGCCCCCCACGGGGTTGGTAACCCCAAAAAGGGCTGCAAGACCTTATGGGGGGAGAGGAAGGGAAAAACCGCGACAGGGTCACTGAGAATTCCCAAAGGGAAATTAAAAAATGTTGCTGGGCAAAAACAAATATTTTTCATTTTAAACGGGAGTATGCACCGAGGTGTTGTATATGTTATTTTGCCCTTAAACCCCTAAAGAATGAAAAAATTTTGGGGGAAGGATTTGTTATTGTAACTGGAATCCTCAAATTTTTTTAAAACACCAAATTCGTGTTACGTGTAATCACCCTGGGGAAAATTTTTGGTTTACACACTAAGAAAAAGGGAGTGTTGCATCTTTCTCCGTGATTTTTTTATTTAATGGGCCCGAGAAAGTTAAAAAATTCAAGGCTAGGGCTTTTCAAAAATGAATGTGAGAGTCAGACTTTGCAAGGGGGGGGGGGGGACCTAAAAAAAGAATATTTCAAATGGACATTGAAAACACAGATCAGGTGCGGATGCCCTTTTTTGTTTTACCCGGGCTTTTTGTTGCCAAATTCCCCGTTTATTCAGAAAAATATTGAAAGAGGGGAATACCTAGTGTATAAATAAAATAGGGCTTTTTTGTGCACTACAATATTTTCTGCATTATCCCCCCTCCTAGTGACAAAGGGAAAGGGGGAAAAAATACAGATTTCTTTTGGGGAGGGCATGGTTTGTGAGGTTTAAAAACAATGAAGGCCCCCCCATTGCGTCGAAGTGCCATTGCGGTTGATGGTAAAAAGTCTTTCCCTTTTGGGGCCCAAGAACCCATTTTGGGGCCTTTTTTATGGTCGCTGAAGTGGGACGTTGGATGGGAATTCCCGGACAAAAAACATGGGGGACGGGCAGGAGTCCCGGGGGTTTTGAAAAGGGGGTTGGGTTTAAGGGTGGCGCTGTGGGGTGAAAAAGTCGAAGGGGTTGGACATCACATCCCTGAGCTTTGGGTGCATAATCCTGGGTAGGGTTGGGATGGAAACCCGTGAAACTGCAGAGAATTTAAACCCGGTAGCCGGGCTGATGGGTTTTATATTTCAAGCTCTGAAAAAGTGGAGCCCAAAGGCGATTTGAGTGAGGGTTTCCCGATGCCCCAAAAACAAATAGAGGGAGAGGGAAATAGTCCAGGGCTTTTTGTTTATTTTAGCCAAAGAGGGAATGATTTTAGCGACAATGGAAAAACATTTTTACAAGGGGGGCGGTTTGCCTGAGAAAGGAAAAAATCTGATAACATCAAATTCCAAGAAAAAAGCAAATTTTAAATTTTCCCCGAAAACTGTGACTCAAAAAGGGCTTCCCCTGCTTTTAAATTTGGGACTAAAAATTTTCCCCCCACAAAAAAATTTCAAATAAAATTAATTTTGGGAAAATCCGGAATAGTAATTTACTCAAAGGGAAAGGTTATTTTTCTTTTAAAGGGGAAAAAAAAAATTTAACCGTATTGAATTGGGCCCGGGTTTTGAAAAAAAGGGAAATTTGTGTTAATGGAATTAAAAAAGTTTAGTTTTTTACCTTTTTTTTGTCCTCAAAATAAATTTTATAAAAAAGGGCCCCCCAAATAAAAGGGTTTTAAAAAATAAAAATTTTTTAAAAAAATTTTTGGTTTTTAAAAACACAGCAAAATTTAAAATTTTTCCGGGACTTTTTTTCCAGGAAATCCCCTTTTTCCGGAAAAAAACCAATTTTGGTTTGTTGGGAATTAAAAAAAAAATCAATAGATTAAAAAACCCCCCCACAAAATTTAACCCCCCCCCCGGAAGAAAAAGCCACAAAAATTTTATGGGGGGGGCCCCCAATTTTCCTTTTGGGGCCCCAAAAAATTTTTCTTGGCAAATTAAAACCGAAAAACCAAATACTAAAAAAAAAAAACCCCAGGGGGCCCTGTCCTAGCAAAAATTTTTCCCCCTGTTATTCCCTAGGGCCCTTGGGGATAGCCCCCAAAATCTAAAAAAAAGGAAAAAAAAATTTAAAATTTTTGGGGGGGGTTTGCCAATTCATTTTTAATTTTTTGGGGTTGGAAAAAATTGTGGGTGGAAAAAAGGGGAAAGGGGTTTATAAAAAAAGGGTTTTTTTTAAAGAAAAATTCCCCTTTTTCACCCCCTTTCCTTTGGGTTTCGCTGTCGTCTTTTGGGGGATAATATGGCTTGGGCTTAGTTCCTGAAGGGGTCCAAAAACGCATTTGGGCAAAAATTAACCCCCGGAAAAAAGTTTTAAATTTTAATCCATTTAAATTTTTTTAAACTTCCCAACCCTTTTGGGGGGTTAGGCAAAAACTGAGTATTTAAAATTTTCCCAGCTATCTTAGGAAAACACTTGGGACCCAGGGGGAAAAAAAACCCCCTTTGCATAATGATTGGAAAAAAAATAAACAATTTAAATGAAATTTTTAGAGTTAATACCCACGAAGGGAAAGGCGGGTAGTTGGCTGGAAAATTTTTTTAATAGCCTTTTTTAAAAAGTGTCCCTGGCAAAAATGTCGAAAAATCCAAAGAAAATCCAAAAAACCTTGTTAAAATTTACCTAGAAAACCGGGAAACCAAACATTGATTTTGTTTCGGGGGATTTTCTGGGCAAGGAAAAACATAAATTTAAAAACTTGGTTACCTGAAAACTTCCAAAAAAGGGGTTTTTTTTGTGAATTTATAAAAGGGCTTTTAAAAAATTCTCCCCAAATTGAAAGGGCTATTTAGGGTATTTAAAAAATTTTTCCAGAAAAATTTTGGAAAAGGGAGGGGAACACCAGAAAGTTGTAAAAGAAAAATTTCTTGAAGGGTTGGGGAAAGGGGAAACGATCCATCGGGCATTTTGACCCATGAGGGGCCCTGTAGTCACTGCGGGGTTTTGGTAGTCCTTATTCTTCTTAGAAACCCTGTATTGTAGGGTGGCCCCCGTTATTTAGCTTGCCCGAATAATTCCCCGAGAGTAGGGGCTCGAACTCTCTTTTACTAAGGAAAAAAAAATTTTGGAGGTTTTCAACGAGACTTAGCCCTGTGTAATTTGGAAACAGTTGTTTTTTATGTAATGAGAACAGAATTCTTTATAAGTGAAAAAATCGGGGGACCCCAAGTTTTGTAGGGGACACAGGGGTTTCATAGAAAAATTCAATGAAGTGTGTGGTGAAGCTTTGGGGGGAGTGTTTAAAATTCTTATTTTTATACAGGGATTTTAGAAACCATTGGGTGCATTAAAAGTTTATGATCAAAAGGGGGTGATTTGGAATTTCCATTACTGGGAAAAAGCTAAAAATGGTTTACCAGGTCGACCCGGAAAATTGAAAGTTTGGGGGAGTAGGGGCCCCCAAAAATTTAAACTAAAAGAGATGGGCGAAATTTTTTACCCCTTTTAAAGCTCACATTTTCTATTTAAAGTTTTTTGAAAATTTAGGGATGAAGGGGCACTTCTTTTCTGCTTCCTTTAATTTTCTGTGATAAAAAAAACAATGTCATCTCTTCCTCTGGGCCCCTTTTTTACTTCTGAAATGTAGAGGGGTTTTTGTTGGTTTGAGTGCGACAAGATGGAAGTTGTATTTTTTTTTGGGGGAGATTAACTTGGATAGTGGGGTTTGGGAAAAGTTCTGCCCAAATGCCCCTTTGAGATGTGAAAGTACTTCGGTACAGAACAAGAAGGGTTTTTCGAGTTCAAGATGGTGAATTTCCCTTTTACTGTGAATAATGAAGGAAACCTGTGGTAGAAAAGTGGAGAAAGATCGTCTTCCCAAAAAACAAACATCCCGAAGGGAAAAAAAGCTCACCAAGGAGCCTCTTCATTGGGCCCTAAAAAATCAAAAGGTTTTTTTTGTGCCGAGTTTTCCTTGTGAAAAGTTCCCAAAGTTTTTGGTAAAAATGGAAGATTCCATCTTGACAGAATCCCGGTCTCAATTTCATAGGGTTCATCGATATCGCAGAAGTCAAAATTTGAAAATCGGGGAAACTTGACCCAAAAAACATCTGGGGGAAAGGAGAGCGTGGGCATGACTAAACTTTGATGGAACTTTTTTTTTGGATGCGGTTGTTTAAAAATAACACTCGAAGATGGGAAAAAATTTGGAAGGGTCAGACGGGAAAAGCCAGTCCTGGGAAAATTGCTTTGATAGAGAAAATGTTACCCTTCCTCGGTGTTGATAGGGAAAGCAGCTCGCTTTTGGTTTCTTGTCGGGATCCTGAGGCACAAGTTTTGAAACACAGGGGGAAAACCCAAAAAAAGCTTTCCCACAATTCCGGGATAAATCAATTTTTTCCCTTCTTTTTTATCACTAGAGGTTTGTGGGTTATTATGTTTTTAAAAAATGTCAAAACCCGTCTATCAGGGTTTGACGGGGTATAAGTCCTTAAAGCGCAGGATGATGTTTTTTGCCAAACGTATGTCTACGCCGTTTTTAGTCCTTTAAAGGGCCCGTGGTTTTCAGAGTATAAGAAAGAAAGGAAAGTAAACCAAAAAATTCATACTAGACGAATCCAGGGGGGGACCTAAAAATAATTATTTTTTCAGGGTGGGATTACTATTTTATAAGAGGGTTTCTAGCGAATAAAAATAAAGGGCTAATGATAAAATTGAAAAAACAAATGAAACCTTTCTTTTTAAAAAGTAGAGTATTTGATGCAGCACTGACACCCTTTATATTAAAAAGGATGGAATCGTGGCTAGGGCGTGGGAGGTGGGCCGTTTGCCCTTTGTCAAAAATATACAAAAGGGGTCCTTTTCACAATTGTTAGGCACCCCTTAAATGTAAAAGGCCCGTGCTACATAAAAAGCAGGTCACCCCCCAAATTGAAAGACTGGTCAGAAATAAAAAAAACAAAGGGTTTTTAGGGCCCAATGCACAGGAAAGAAAGACAAAGTAAAAGAATCTTGGCTTTTGTATTCATATTGCCCGCAAACAAAGGCCCCGACGAGCGGTTTTTTTATTTCCTTTAGAGGAAGATGTAAAATAGTATTTTTTTTTTAGGGCATGAAAGACGAGATACCCGTTTTCATCATAGGATTTAGGTGCAATGTGAAAACCCAATTTAAACCCAAAAAATTTTTAAAGGAAAGGAAAACCATTAATGAAGACACCCAAAAGCTTTTACACGTTTTGCTCACTTGGGTAGGAATTCTGAGGGGGTGCCCGGAATAGGCGCTGCCCCGGCCGCCTGTGCTTTAGGAAAAAGCGGTGTCTTCGGCCGCTGCAGTTCCTGGACTCCCGTCTCAGCCCCCGTTGGAGGTGCGAAAATTGGGGGGCCCCCTCCCTTTGATGTTCCCTACTTCTCAGGAATTTTCTGACATTTTTATGAGTCTCCTCTGGGAGTCTGCGGTTTCCTGGAGAAGCCTAAACCCCGCCAAGGGGACAACCTCTCTCCTTCCTCCCGGTCCCGTAACCCCCTTTTTGGGGGCCCCGACGGTGGGCCTCGTCGAAGTCTTGGGGCCGAAAAACCCCCTTTCCCCCCCCCCGGGGCCCTTTTCCCCCCTTTTGAGGGCCCGAAGGACTTGCTAGGGAAATTGCCCTTTTTGGGGGTGGCGAGGGTAATACGGAAGAGAAAAGCGCACGCAGTGTCTGGGTGAGAAAAGGGGCTCACCACGGACTCTGTAGCCCCCCTTTTTTTCCCATGCACTCCTGGCCACCCCGGCGGCGAACACCTGTTTTGTTTTGACAACAGGATACGAAAGGACGGGGCATCCTCGGCTGGGTCGGGGGATGGGGACATCAGGATGGCGTGCGGGTGCAGTTCTGACGACGAAGGATCTAGCTTTGAATTTTTAAAATTAATAAAAATTTAAAAAAATTTTAAAAAAAAAAAAAATTTTAAAACCCACAAAAAAAACCCCAAAAAACCCCCCAAACCAAACCCCAAAACCCCAAAAACCCCCCAAAAAAAACCCCCCCAAAAATTTAAAAAAAAATAAAAAAATTTTAAATATTTTTTTAAAATTTAATATAAAAATTTAAAAAAAATTAAGGAAAAAACCCCCCAAAAAAAAACCCCCAACCCCCCCCCCAAAACCCAAAAAAAAAAAACCCCCCCCCCTTTTAAAAATTTTTTTTTTTAAATTTTTTTTTTTAAAATTTAAAGAAACCACCCCCCCCCAAACCCCCCCGGGGGGGGCCCCCCCCCTTTTTTTTTTTTAAAAAAAAAAACCCCACACAACCCCCCCCCCCACCCAAACCCCCCCCCCCACCCCCCAAACCCCCCGTTCCAAAAACCCATGGTTTTTTTTTTAAGTGGCTCCCCCCCAAAAAGGTATACAAGGGGAGGATTTATTGCTGGAGCCACCCGACTCGACCTTTTGCCCCCGGGGGGGGAAACTTGTCCCTGAAACCTTTTAATAGGGTTAAATTTTTAAAAAGGAAAGGGAGCCTTGCTTTTGAGCTAAACACGAAAACCTTAAAAAAAAAATTAAAAGACTGACTAAAACCACTGAAAAAATTTTGGGCCCTTTCTTTTTTTCCCTCCCTTTTTAAAAAAGAAATTTTTTTGGAAAAATTGGAAAATGGATTTTCTAAAAATTTTTCCCCGTGAAATTAATTTTTTTTAACCAAAGGGGAATATTTTATTTTTTCCATTTAAATTTTGGGGCCCGGAAACCGGAATTTAAACCTTTTTTTCCCCCTTTTCCCGATTTTTTTTAAAAATGTTAAAAGGAAAATTTTTTTAATTTGGTTGTTTTTTTGGGACTTGGGTTAATTTAATTTTTGGTAAAATTTTTGGGGGGTGGTAAAAGGTTTTTTTTTTTTTTTTTTTTTGTAGGTTTTTTTGGGTGGGCCCCCGATTAAATTTGGGTGAAAAAATTAAAAGGTTCCCCCCCCCAATGAAAGGTAAAGGTAAAAAAGTTTTTTTGATGGAACTTCGACATTTAAAACCCGTTTTAATTGGGAGGGGTTTTTGCCGTTTTTCGCTTATTTTCATCCCATTAGAATCGTTGGGTTTAAATTTTCCCAAAATTTGGGGTTTTCTGTTTTTAAACCCAAGGGAAAAGCGGGGATGTGGGTGGGTTTTTGTTTTTTGGGGTTTTGGTTTTTTTTTGGTTTTGGGTAGGAGAAAAAGGGA
>NC_051428.1:13359379-13361879 GCF_015228065.2 Penaeus monodon | reverse complement strand
GCAAAATTGATGAATTCTTCCGGTATGTAAATTTTATTTTCTACCGCTTAGTGCATCAAACTTTGTTCTCTCCACATTTCAACCTCTTGCTGCAACACGTTACAGAAATGGTAATAGAAAATACGAAACTCTGCGCTTCACCTAGCAGTTGTGTTGCGAGACCAGGCGGTTGGCACTACTGGACATGTCTGACGGGAATTCTTGATCCTGATTCGGCATGACTCATGAACATGTAGGATGAGAGTGAATGTGAAAGAGAGAGAAAAATGCAGTATGATAGAGCATGAAAGCTAAGAGAGACAGGAAAATGGACAAACTGACAGACAAATAAACGGACTGACAGACAGACGGAGAAGACTAGACAGTCAGACAAGCATACAGACGGAGAGGACAAGACGGACAGACCAGACAGAGAGGACAAGAGAGACAAACGGCAAGAGCGCCAAAGAGAACGAAAAGAGAGAGAGAGAGAGAGAATAAAGAAAGAGACAAATAAAAATACAGAGCCGGTAGCAAGCAAACGCCCAGTACACACAGGTGGCCTGCAACAGCCCCATCACCTGTGGAGGCCGCACCACAGCCTACCCCGGGGCGTTCCATCGAGAGCCCAGGAAACAGCCTGTAAATCTGTTATGCATATCATGGCGTGCAATAATCCAAATGCAATTGTCACGATTTAGTTTAATTCCGTATGATAATTTGGAGCTATAACAACCACGCAGCAGTTCTGGTAATGGTTGTTTGGTTGCTTCATGAGTGGGTCGCCGACGCGTTCATAAAGCATTAGGCAGAGCGCTGAGAGCGGGGGTCGTGCGCATGGCGGGGGGAGGGCGTTCTGTTATGTTGTTTATATGTTTTATTTGTTTTGTTGTTGATGGTCTGTGTGGGAGTATGTTTGTGGTTTGTTTTTTTTTTTTTTTTTTTTCTTTGTGGCTGTGGGTTAGAGAGTTTATGTTTGTACCGAGTTTATATGTTTTTGTTTGTCTATTAGTGCTTGTGTTTGTAGTTGTGCATGTGCGAGTGTGTACGTGTTCTGCGCGTGCATCTGTTTGTTAATATATTTTTATTCTTCTGCTAGTGAACATGTGTTCATACATGCGTGTGAATATGTATTTCTTATTTGATATGTTTGTATGTGCTTATGTGGATATATACAGATAGATTAGATAGATAGACAGATAGATCATGCTTTGTGTCAGTGTCGTGATATCTGTTTATTGTGACAAAATAGTTACATCACATTACTAATTCCACAAATAAACAAATGAACAAACGATCAAAACTTATATAAATCACTATAAAAATATCATATTAATCCGACTTCCTTGAAACAGTCAGTTCGCGCGTTGTTTATGCCATCTCTGTCAGTGTTTTTCTTCTTTCCCTTTCCCTGTTTTCTAATCTCTCGTGTTTATTCTCTCTCTCCCTCTCTCTCTCCTCTCTCTCTCTCTCTCTTCTCCCCTCCCTCTCTCTCTCTCTCTCTCTCTCTCTCTCTCTCTCTCTCTCTCTCTCTCTCTCATCTTTCACACACACACACACACACACACACACACATACATATATATATATATATATATATATATATATATATATATATATATATATATATATATATATTATGTATGTTTTGATGTGGTGTAGTGATTTGTGATATATATGTGTGTGTTATATATATATATATATATATATATATATATATATATTTGTGTGTGTGTGTGTGTGTGTGTGTGTGTGTGTGTGTGTGTGTGTGTGTGTGTGTTATCTTATAGTATCAATTGTCATATATATCCCCTTCTTGATTATCAATATCATCATGTTCATTCATCCGTCACTCTTCTTCCTTCTCTCACCTTTATCCCCCTCCCCTTCCCTCCTCCCCCTCCCCTGCTTCCCCCACTCTCCTGCATCCAGCCTCGCTCCTCTCCCACTCTGCCCTCCCCTGCGCCGCGCTCCCCCCGCGCTCCCTGCCCCCTCCCCTCCCGCCTGTCTTCTCCCTACCTCTCCTCCCCCTCCTGCCTTGTCCCGTTATTCACCTCAATCCCCCTTTTTCTTCTTTTTATCCTTTTTTATTTTTAGTTTTTATGCTGTTGTTTTTTTTGCGTGTGTGTGCGGGGGTGTTCACAGAGGGGGGGGGGGTAAGGATAATGATGACCTGGCAGCTCGCGGGACGGATAACGAACACAGATACTCTTACCGACAGGAAAGGACACTAAAATAGCACACATGCATGCGCCCATTAGAAGGAGGAAGATAGAGTTTGTGTGTGTGCATATATATATATATATATATATATATATATATATATATATATATATATATATATATGTATGTGTGTGTGTGTGTGTGTGTGTGTGTGTGTGTGTGTACGTATATATGTGTGTATGTATATATACATATATATACATTTATGTGTGTGTTTATATATATATATATATATATATATATATATATATATATATATATATATATATATATATATATATTATATATATATATATAT
>NC_051428.1:13338815-13341315 GCF_015228065.2 Penaeus monodon | reverse complement strand
TTTTTATGTTGTGATGCTCTTTGGGGGAGAGTGGTAGGTCCCCAGTTTCCTTTTTCCCCGGAGAGTGCCGGGGTACCTTTTTTAGGAACATTCTTCTATTTTTCCGGGCTTGGGACCAGCACTTGCTTGGGGGGGCTTGGCCACCCAGGGCTAGGTAGGGAATTTTAAGGGGAAGTTCCTTGCCCAAGGGGAAAAACGCGGGGGTCGGGACCGAACCCCCCGAATTCAATTGCCGTGGACAGTCTTTAGTCCCGACGCTCAACATTCGGCCACCCCGGCCTTGCGATCTGGCTTCCATGATTTTCTCTTAGCAATTTAGAGCGGTGGGGTTGCCATTTCCTTTCCCCCGGTGTTTTTTTTTTCGATCACCCTTCTTATTTTTCCCGGCCCTGCTTTAGCTGGGTTTGGGCCCCCCAGTGGCTAGGGAGGCATGGGTGAATTCCTTTCCCAAGGGAAACAACGGCCGGCCGCTGGGCTCGAACCCTCGAAATCAGATTGCCCCGTGACAGTCTGAGTCCCAGCTCTAACCTTCGGCCACCGGGCCTTAATTATAATTTTAATTATATTTATATAATTTTATATATATATATATATATTATATATGTGTGTGTTGTGTGTGTGTGTGTGTGTGTGTGTGGTGTGTTGGTGTATGACGCATGAATATACTATTCTATCATTCTATACTGAAATATGACTTTCCCATATATACCTCTGGAAATTAGATATTTGTACATTATCGAAAACCCCTTTGAATCGAGTTTTTTTTGATACATCAGCACACACACACACAACACAAACACACACACACACAAACAACACACACACACACCACACACAGGCGGGAGACAAAAACCCACCCGGAAGCAGGACTAGCAAACCTAAATTTTTTGGTAATGTCGTACATAAAAAGTAAAAGTGGAATCATTAATTTATAAAAATTATAATCAAACCTAAACTGTCGAAAATGAAAGTGTATAATTTTTTCCACTTCTGATAAAAAAATGAAAAGCGCGAAGGGTATAAATGCTTAACGATCATCATACAAAATCTTACAAATAAACCAATAAAAAATAAATCGATAAAGAAGACAGAAAGGAAAATACGATAATGTACAATAAAATCCAATGAAAAAAAACAACAACCAGAAAAAAGAAAGAACGAGGGAGGAAAAAAAACAGCAATGAAAAAATTTAAAAAAAGTAAGAAAAAAAGAGCTGATTTCAGTCCCGCGCCGTTTCCTCTTCGGGTGTAAACGGGGGAAAACATAAACCCCACTGGAGTTTTTTTCAAACGAAAGGTTCAAATATAATTTGAAAAAACGTTTTCTTTTTTGTATTCTTCCGTTTTCTTTTTTGCGTTTTTGGTCCAAGTGATTGGAATTGGGCTTTTTTTCCACAGATTTTGTCGTTTTGTTTTCGCCTAAAGATATGTCTTTTTCTCTGTCTTTATTACCTCGCGCTTTTATTCTGTTTTAGTACTCACTGAAAAGCAGAAAAAACACCGTAATATGAAAATTTCATAATGGAGAGTAAAATACAATGCATAGAGGCAAAAGATCATTGGGGAGTATTGCACCCACGCGGGGGTTGCGACTTGTAAAAAGAAGATGGAGGAAAGCTGACCCCTTAGGTGATTCAAAAAAAACAAGAAGGTTGTGAAAACAATCTTTCTTATCTAATTATATTTTTGCATAGCCTATTATCTTCTATCTTTTATTCTCTTTTCTTTTTTTCCTTTTTTCATTATATGATATGAATATATATATTATATTATAAAATATTATATATATATACATAAATTATATAACATTACATACATATAAAACTTCACTATCTATCTTTTACTATCAGCTATTATCTATCTATATTAAAAAAATTTTAAAACACACACAGCATATATATATAACTCAATAATATATAGATATATATATATATATATATAGTATATATATAATATATATATATATATATGTATGTGTGTGTGTGGTGTGTTGTGTGTGCGTGGTGTGTGTGTGTGTGCTGTTGTGTGCGTCTCTCTGTATGGCGTGTGCGTCATCGTGTGTGTGTTTTTCCTCTCATCTTCTCTACCACAACACACACGCACAAACCAACAACCACAACACACACGACACACAACACACACACCACTACACACACACACACACACACACACACACACACACATATATATATAGAATACTATATATATATATATATTAAATATATATACAATAGATTATATATTAATTACAATATATAGATATATATAGTATAATATATTATATATATATATATTATATATATATATAATAACTATATACTATATGGAGCTAGAGAGAAGAGAGAAAAGGTGGGGATACAGCGAGAAACAAGAGTAGTATATATATATATATATATATATATATATATATATATATATATATATATATATTAGTATTATATCTATATCATACATACATTTTATATATAAGTAATATATATATAATATTATATATATATAC
>NC_051428.1:13325257-13333715 GCF_015228065.2 Penaeus monodon | reverse complement strand
AATGATATGGAAATGATAATAATGACAATAATGATAATGTAACATTTATAATAATAACGACAGGAAAATGATAACAATAATTTTACTACTACTACTAGACTACTACTAGTAATAATATAATAATGATTGATATATAATAATAATAAGTAATAATAATAAATAGTAATAATAATAATAATAATAATAATAGTAATAATAATAATAATAATAATAATAACAATAATAATAATAATAATAATAACAATAACAGTGATAATAATAATAATGATAATAGTAATGATAACAATAATTTTGATAATCATAATGATAACAATAATAACAGTAATATCATAATGATAATAATAATAATAATGATAATTACAAAATAATAATTACAAAAACAACAATAACAACAGCAACAACAACAACAACAACAGCAACAACAACAATAACAACAACAACAACAACAACAATAATAATAATAATAATAATAATAATAATAATAATGAAAATAAAATAATAAGTAATAATATTAATGATAACAATAGTAACAATAATAATGATAAAATTAATAGTAATAACAACAATGATAATAATAATATTAATGATAATAACAATGATAGTAATGATAATAATGAAAATGAGAATGATATTAGTAATGATAATAATAACGACAACAATAACAACAATAGTAATAATAATAATGATAATAGTAATATTATAGTAATTAATATTAATATTAATATTAATATTAATGATAATAATGATAGTAGCGATAATGATGAAGATGATGATGATGATGGTGATGATGATGATGATGATGATGATGATGATGATGATGATGGTGATGATGATGATGATGATGATGATGATGATGATGATGATGATGATGATGATGATGATGATGATGATGATAATAATAATAATAATAATAATAATAACAATATCATTATCATTATTATTATTATTATCATTATTATTATCGTTATTACTATAATCATTATTAATGATGATAATAATAATAATAATAATAATAATAATAATAATAATAATAATAATAATAATAATAATAATAATAATAATAATAATAATAGTAATCATGATAATGATTTAATAATTAATGCTAATAATAATAATAATAATAAAATAATAATTAATTCACGAGACCAGAAATGCCGGGTTGACCGTCCGGCGGGGGACTAGTCATTTGTCTCATGATGGGAGGGACATCTTAGCCTTGGGTGAGCAAACCTCATAGAGATGTTTTTTTGTCTCGAGATTAAAAAAACACCGGTGGTTAGTAACCTAGAATCCACCTGATTTCAAATCACCTGCTGCCTTTGTAATGGTCTCCCTCTTGGTTAAGGAATAAGGCAAGAGAGAAAACTTTGACTCCAAAATCAATGCTTGCCGTGTTAGGTTTCCCCCATCCAGGGAAAGGCTATGAGATGTAAAACTCAGAAAGAAAAAAAACCTCAGTTATGAGCAAATAATAACTCTATATGAAGATGAACATAAAAATAACCGCTATGTGAGAAAGGGAGTGCTCCCAAGAAGGGTGGTACAGTGATGTTATCTCCGGCACGTCTCGAAGGGCCTGAGCAATCAGGCGAATCAGTCACGAGGAAGGTCGTCATCAAACTACGGATACAGTGCCCGCGGCTAGCGGAGGGTGATGCATGATAGCTGCTGAGCAAACAACACGGGTGATGGAGGGGACAAGTGGACAACGGAGATGCGAATCGAACTTTGGAAAATCTATAAATTAGCAGAAGAACGGCCCCAACAGAGGATATAGAGCCAAAATGCATAAGTGGTGGGGAAAAACAAGAAAGAATCCACGCTTCACGGGAACAGATTTTGGGAGGCTACTAAATAATAAATGATATAATAATCATAATAGTATAAAGAAAAAAAAAAATCATCATCATCATCATCAGCATCAATCGCAATTATGTGATAATAATTAATACTTAATAATAATAATAATAAATAATAATAATAATAATATTAATAATAATAATAATAATTGAGAATAATAATGAATAATAATAATAATAAAACAACAACAAACAACAACAACAAACAACAACAACAACAACAACAACAACAAAAACAACAACAACAAACAACAACAACAAACAATTAATAATAATAATAATAGTAATACATGATAATAATAATGAAAATAATATGATAATGATTAATAATAATAATAGTAATGATAACGATTATAGTAATAATAATAATAATGATATAATAATAATAACAATAATAATAATAATAATAATAAAATACATAATAATAATATAATAATGAGATGATGATGAGATGACGATGATGATAAATAATAATAATAATAATGATAATAAAAAATATAAAGAAAAAAAAGTACTACTACTACTAATTATTATTATTATTATTATCATTATAATAATGATAACAGTGATGAGAAATTAATTAATATTAAGATAATGATAAAACAGACAATAATAACCCTTTCATATCCAAAAGCCAGACAGTAAGCTGACCTCACTAACATGCAGGAGTGACCCCAACAGCCCTAAGCACACAGGGGTTGACCTTACCGGAAGGGGTTGGAGTGGAGGGGGGGGGGGCACACGGGGTCGCTGACAAGAGGCGGAAGGTCAGATACCTTCATTGTGTCAGCCAGGTTGACCGTGGGAATAGCAGGTAGGGCAAAATGCATCAGTAAAGGCGAGATAACAGATTATGTGTGTGTGCTTGCTTGTCCGTGTGCGTGTGGGTGTTGTAGTGGTGTGTTTGTTTGATTGTTGTACGTGTGTGTGTTGTTTGTTTGCGTGTTGTGTTGTGTGTGTGTGTGTGTGTTGTGTGTGTGTGATTGGTGATGAGTGTGTGTTAGTGTGTGTGTGTGTGTGTTGTGTGTCCGTGCTTGTCTAATGAATTAAACTTAGAAATGCTAGCTTGTATTTTCTTACGCTGTTAATCAATGACATCTTTGGCTTGTGTACATGCTTCAGATGAGATATATACAGTATGTAAGAATATGAGATATAAGCATAAAGTATATATGTCGTAGGAATTATGTAGGCACGTATGCAATAAGAAACAATGCACATGCGTTACTTAAACTAATAAGATTTCTTCACTTCAATTAAACCTTGAAATCAGTCCCTTCACTGTCCACCAGGAAAACATACATTATTCAAAGTGATGAGTCTTAACTACTTGATCGGAAAGTAACAAATATAAAATAGAAAGCAAGAATGAGGAAAGAGAAAGAGACGAACAGAGAGAGAGAGCGAGAGAGAGGAGCACGACGATGATGAGATCGATGGAGAGGAGAGAGGAGAGCGAGAAGAGAGGAGAGAGAGGAGAGAGAGAAAGAGAGAGGAGAGAGAGAAGAGCGAGGAAGAGAGAGAGAGAGGAGAGGAGAGAGAGAGAGAGACGAGAGAGAGAGAGAGAGACAGAGACAGAGGAGATAGAGAGAGAGAGGAGACGAGAGTGCTCGAGAGTGAACGAGAGAGAGAGAGAGAGGAGAGAGAGAGAGAGAAAGAGAGAGACTGAGAGAGATAGAGAGAGAGATGAAGAGAGGCGAGAGAGAGAGAAAGAGAAAGAGAAAGAGAGAGTGAAAGTGAGAGTGAGGAGTGAGAGTGAGAGTTGAGAGTGAGAGTGAGAGTGAGAGTGAGGTGAGAAGAGAGAAGAGAGGAGGGGAGAGAGAGAGTAGAGAGAGACGAGTTGAGAGTGAGAGTGAGAGTGAGAGTGAGAGCTGGAGTGAGAGGTGAGAGTGGAGAGAGAGAGAGAGAGGATGGAGAGAGAAGAGGAGGATGGGAGAGGAGGAGAGAGAGGTGAGAGGAGAGAGACGAGAGAGAACCGGAGGCCGGAGAGTGGGGGAGGGGGGAGAGGGAGACCGGAGGCGGAGGAGGAAGAGGGTGACGAGGAGGGGAGAGTGACGGAGGAGGGGAGTGAGAGGGGATGTGGTGGGGTGAGGCGGTTTGGAGGGGAGCGATGAGGTCGGGGGAGAGATGAGGAGGAGGGAGCAGGGAGGGGAGCGAAGGAGAGGGAGGGGAGTGGAGGGAGGAGCGGGCGAGGGAAGTGGAGGGGGAGGGGAGGGCGTTTGTAGGAGGAGGAGGCGGAGAGATAGAGAGAGAGGAGAGGGATGAGAGACAGAGAGAGAGATGGGGAGAGGGGGAGTGAAGAGGGGAGGAGAGAAGTTGGGAGAGGGAGAGGGGAGGAAGCGGACGAGAAGAGGCCGGCGGGACAGAGAGGGGAGAGACAGGAGATGGGAGAGAGGGGGGGGGTTGAGAGAGAGATCCTGGAGATGGAGATTGAGAGAGCAGAGGAGGGAGTGAGGAGAGGAGGAGAGAGGAGGAGAGAGAGGGGAGAGAGAGATGAGGGACGGAGAGAGAGCGTGAGAGTGAAAGTGAGAGTGAGACTGAGAGTGAGCGAGATAAGAAAGAGAGAGTAGAGAGAGAGGAGAGAGAGAGAGCGAGAGAGAGAGAGCGAGAAGATCGAGAGAGAGAGAGCGCGAGCGAGAGAGCGAGGGATTGCCAAAAAAGGGCCTTGGATAACCACCAGACAAACGCTGTCACAGGCTGATCGCACCGCCGCAGAGACGGGCCTGGACACGGCCCTTTGATCTCTCGATTACGCCTGTCGGGTCACGTGGTCAATTACCTTCATCTGCCTCCTCCTACCGTGCCCCCTTCCCCCCCCACTCCCTCCCCGCACGCGCCTTTTCCGCCTGCCCAACCCCACCTCTCTCGGCTCCTCCTCCTCTCTCTACCCCTCCCCGTCCTTCCTTCCCCCCCCTTCTTCCTCATCTCTTCCCCTTCTCTCCCTCTTCTCTACTTCCTACATCCTCCTTCCTTTCCCATTCCGTCCAGCCTTTTCCTCCCCTTAACCTCCTCTCCCTTCCACCTCCCTCGCCCCTTGCCATCCTCCTCTTCCCCTTCCTTTTTCCTCCCAACTCCTCCCCTCCCCTACCTTTCCTCTACCTCCCTCTGCCCATCCCACCCCCCCCCTTCCATTTACCCTTCCCCATACTTCATTTGACCTCCCCCCGTGTGGTTGTCATCCCAATTTCATATTAGCCTTTCTCTTTCCCCCCATCCACCCTCTTCTCTCTTTCTCTCTATTCCGCCACTTCCTTTTTCTCGCCCCCCCCCACCTCCACTCGGTAAGCTGACCATAAACGTACATGCCTTTCTTGTGGGATGGTCATTGGATGGTCCAAATATTGATTACTAGCAAGGTCAGGTCCGGGCTTGCCCCCCCATTCCTCCCACACGCGTATTTCCCCCACTCATCCTCCCATCTCCCCTGTTATCCTTTCTCTTCTTCTCTCTTCTCGTAATTCCATTCTAATGTCATAATTTACTTTTTTTCTTTGTTTCTGTTCGATTTTCTTCTCTTTTTTTCATTTTCTCCTTTCCTCTTCTTTCATCCTCAGCCTCTCTTCCCTTGTCCCTTTCTTCCTTCTGTCCTCCTTCCCTCTTCTCTTCTCCTCATATCCCTTCTCTAATCTATCTATCTTCTTTTCCCATTTAGTGTTATCTATCTTCTTTTCCCATTTAGTTTTCCCTTCTCCCCTTTAACCATCTCCCTCCTCCCTCTTTCCTCTTTGTTTCCATTATTTGCCCTCATCTCTCTCCCTTTTCTTTCATCTTTCTTTTCTTCTCACTTTCTCCTCTTCCTTCCCATGCCACTCCCCTCTCCCTCCCTTTCTCCCCCCCTTTCAATCATCCTAGTTTACCGTCTCCCTCTCTTCTTACACTATCTTCTTCCTCCTCCCCACTTAATGCCAATCTCTCAATATCCATTCCCATATCATTGTATTCAAAGTACGTGCTATCCTCAGTATCTCGCTTCTACTTCCATCTATCCCGAATTATCACTGTTCCATTCTTTCCTCTTGTCTCAATTTCCCTTCTATCGGGTTGTTTGCCTTATTTGCCAAATGTGTCTTTTATCCGCGTTTACTTCTTCGCTGCATATTCTTGTATCAATTTTTTTTTCTTCTTAAATTTGCTATGTTCTTTGGCTTTGTCGTGATTTTCTTTTTTGCATTCTTTTGGATTGTTTTTGCGTTTTTACTAATCATTTTATTTGCGGGGTAAGTATTTTACTCCATCCTCACAGACCAGTGATTATCAGTGAGTTTGGCACGATTATTAACACATTATTCTTTTAATCTCTGCCTTTCCTTTCTCACCCCCCCCCACCCCCCTTATTTTTTTTCTGTGCTAATATTTCGTGTTGCAGTTGTTTTCTTATTCCTCCTTCACATTCAGTTTTGGTGTTCTCCTTTTCCTCCTCCTCCGAGCTTCGACCTCGCTCGAACCGAAAAAACGAAAACAGTGAAGACGTTTTGTATTGCCTTCCGGATTTCTCCTATCTTTGCATGTCACTGTTGTTTTATTTTCATCCCTTCCTTTGGGTATTCGACTCTCTGCGAACCTAAGAAACGAAACAGCTGAAGCCCAGAAAAAGCGGTTTGCCTAGATCTTCGGGGTTCCATTTGATATACATTCTTTATTGGATTTTTAACATCTATTCCCCTTCATCGATTCTCATATTGCCTAGAGACTCTCTCTTATTCTTTCCCCTCCCCCTTCTCTGTCTATCCCTTTGCTCTCTGATATATTCCAGATGATAAATTTTTCCCGCTCTTTCCCTGCTTCCCTTCCCCGCACTGTACTAGACACTGTATTACCTGAAAACAGTTTTTTTCCATTGTTACATGGAGATTTTAAGTTCGGATAATTTTATTTTGGCTTTCATTGATCACACTATTTTGTAATCAACATGGCCCTTAATTAACTTACGGAACAATATGCCGACTCATGTGGCTGCAGTAAAAAGGTAATAAACTTAATCAAAGGAATCCCTCTCTATCTATATCTAAAAGAACGCCATACACCATATATACATACATAATACATAATATATAGTGGATATATAAACATATACATATGTAGACACAACAAACACCCACACACACTAACACACACAAACACCCACACACAAACAAAAACACACACACACACACACACACCCACACACACACACACACAAATATATGTATAATATATAATTACTATACTACATATATATATATATATATAAATATGGTTTATATATATATAATATATATATATATATTATTATATATATATCATGCAAAATACAAACACTAATATATATGGATATATGCATATACATTTATACATATTAAACTCACAAAATACATACATACGTATGTATAGATACACATACATACAATATATATATCTATATACATACATTAAATACCATACTATATATCTAATATATAATATATATATATATATTCTATATATATATACATACATACACTATACATATATATAGAATATTATATAAGATATAATAAATATGTATTATAGTATTATATATATATATATAATATATATATTATATATATAAAATATATAAGTATATATATATGATTATGAACACATACATGTTTTATTTTTTTGATGTGTAAACTGAGACTGCAAAAAGAAACGACAGATACAAGGACACAAACACACAGATACATGTATATATATAATATATAATATATAATTATATCTATATATTTAGATATATATATTATAGATATATATATGTATATTATAGTTGTATATATATCTATATTTATATATAATATATATATATATATATATATATATAAATATACATATTATATAGGAATACACACCACACACAAACACAACACACATATACACTCACACTTCACACACACACCACACACAATATATGTATATTAATATATAGACTACACGAACACACATACACACCAGCACACACCACACACACACACACACACAACACACACCACACACCACACACACACACACACTTATATATATATATATATATATCATAATATATATATATATATATATCTATATAGTATGTATGTATTATAGAGACTACACACACACCCACACACACACCCACACACACACACACTTACAAACATAGATGCACACACACACACACACACACACACATCACACACACACACCACAACACACAACACACACACACACACCCACACACACCACACACACACCACACACACACACACACACACACGATTTTATTTTAAATATATATATATATATTTTTTATTTATATACATTTATATATATATGTTATTATTTATATTAAAAAATTTAAATATAATATTATATATATATATAATATATATATATATATATATTATATAATATATATATAATATATAAAAATTATATGTATAATATAGACAAACACACAACACCTTTGCTGAAATCCAAGGTTAATAAATAAGCACATTCTGTTTTTCCCGTTCGCCGCCTCGGTTTCCTCCCCCGAAACCCCGCTTTCCTGCTCCCCCCCCCGTGAGATGAGTTGCAAAACAAGGGCTCGACGGGTCACTCCTTTTAAACAAGGCGCGAGGTCGAAA
>NC_051428.1:13315088-13322657 GCF_015228065.2 Penaeus monodon | reverse complement strand
AAACTTCATATCCTCTGACCAACTTTAGCATTAAACACCCATGACAATCATGATTTCTTTTTGTTTTTACAATGAGAATATTCAAAAGAGAGTTTATAGAACGTGATTTGTTGGTTTCCAGCATCCGCGTGGAAAAGCATATCTACTAGGATATTTTACATTTACAGGTTTATTTTTTTATCCTGACAAAAGCATGCAGCCATTTTTGGGGGGGAAAAACAAACAGATCTTAAAAATTTTTTTGTCTAGGACCGAAAAACTCCTTTTTGGGGTTTTCTGGTCCTTCAAACCCCGCCAGCATTGGGCCCACCTGCTTCGAAAAACCAAGCTCTGGGCATTCTTTTCTTTCCATTCGGGGAAAAAACTTTTTTCCAGTTTTTAAATTTGGTATAAAGTTCGAATGCCCCATTTTTTCCGATTTTTGATAAATTTGATCTAAACCTTTTGGCCGATATGATCTTTGTGTTTTTGTTGGCCCTGCGTTGCAGGTGACGATCGCACACCCTTTCGGGGGGGTGACCTACGAGCAATCTGTGGGGGCTCCGTTTCCCCATTTAGTTTAAATTTTCATTTGTTCGACTTGACATCATGTAGTTGGCTGAACCTTTATACTAGGCTGCTGATCCATGATCTTTCCCAAGAGAGTAGTTGGTTAGGTAATCATTGGTGGTTCCCAACCCATTATCACATTGCTATGCACGCGATGTGTGTGTATTTATGCACATACATAACCCCACACACAAAAAAACCACACACACAACCCCCCACACAACACAACACCACCAACACACACCACACACACAAAACCCACACACACACACACCCTGTAACACGCGCTGATATATATAAAATATATTAATATATATAATTTATAAAATATAATATATATATATATTTATATATATATATATATAATATTATATATTAATATATATATAATAATATATATATATATTATATATATATATAAAAATTAAATAATAAAATTTATATATATAAATAAATATATATATATATATATATATATTATATATAAATAATTTTAATTTTTAATTTATAATATATATATATTATATATTAAAAATTTTTAATTGGGGGGGGGGGGTGTGTTGTGGGGTGGGTGTGTGTGGGTGTTGTTTGGGGTGTGTTGTGTTGTGTTGTGGGTTGTGGTGGTGGTGGGTGTTTTGTGTGGTGTTATGTATGTGCATAAAAACACACACATCGCGTCATACAAAGTTAAAAGGTTTTTTGGGAACCACCAAGATTTTCTAACCAACTACTCCCTTTGAAAAATCATGGATAGCACCAGTAAAAGGTTTTAGCCACTAATGATGTCAAAGTCAACAAAGAATTAGCTAATGGTGTAAACGGAGCCCCCACTAATTGTCTCGAGGATTTACCGCCCCAAAGATGCTGCGATCGTCATCCCGCAAATGCAGACCAACCAAAACACAAAAATCATATCGGGCCAAAAAGGGTTTAATCAAAATTTTCAAAATCGGAACATGGACATTCGAACTTTATACCAAATTGAAAACCCTAAAATTTTTTTCCACGAGATGGGCAGAATGAAAAGCCCAAGTTTGTTTGTACAATCAGGGGGCCCAATGCTGGCGACTTTTTTGAAGGACCGAAAACCAAAAAGGGGTTGTTCGTCCTAGACAAAAAATTTTCAAAATCTGTTCTGTTGTTCCCACCCCAAAAAAGACTGCATCTTCTATCAGGATCAACTAAATCCTGTAAATGAAAAATATCCTGTACATATGCTTCCCCTGGGGATGCGGGAAAACCAACAAATCGACAGCTTCTTAACTCTCTTGTGAACTATTCTCATCATGTAAATCAAACAAAATCATGATTGTCTGGGTGACTTTAAGGGCAAAAGTTGGCCCCCCGAGAGTATAAAAGTCTGGGCCGCCAGTCTGGAGGAACGGATAATTGGGATAACTTATAGATTGGTGAAGAAAAAAATGGGTTTATCAAAAAACCCGGGTTTTTTAATTCATACCCCAAAATCCCGATATACAGGGATTAGTCTTGGGTATAGAGCCAAAAACCAAAATCATTTGTAATGATCAGTTCAGGATACCGGAACGCAATCAAATACTCCCGAGCATATCTGGTTGCAGACGTGAATTCAGACCACAACCCAGTAATAATAATATCAAGATTGTCCCAAAAGTTGAAGAAAGCGAAGATTGCCCCCAAATTTGAACTCGGCCCCCCTTGCAGAAAAAACCCAAAGGGTGCGAGAAAACTTTAATAAAGGGTTTTTTTTTTTTTAATCTCCCCAGGGGCCCCTAACAGTGACCGACCACTTTTTGGTGCCTTCATTGAAAATACCAAGCACACTGCTAAGAAATCCCGAGGTAAAAAAAAACCCTTTCTAAAGCTGGCTCCACACAGAGTTCAAAGGCTTGCTCCAAGAATGGCAAGTCTCAAAGCAGAACCGCGTTCAATATGAATTGGTAAACATTTCACAACGGGGTGTAATGAACCAAAGAAGTGGCAGCGGGAATAATCATGAAGAAAATTTTTCTGTTGAAATCCTAAACCCAGCCCCCAAAGGAAAAGAGAGATTCTGACCAGCGTTTTTTTTTCCTTTTCAATTTATAATATATTTTATATTATATTTTATAAAATTAAATATAAATATATTATTATTATATAAAAGCCATGTAGACCAACAAAAAGCGCTGTAAGAACCATTTTAGGGTTAACCCAGAAGGGTTTTCGAAGTCAAACAAGGAGTGCGACAGGGTTGCTTTTCTGTCTCCGCACCCCCTTAAAACATATATTCTGAAAAAATTTTTAGAAGGTGCTCTAAAATTTTGAAGGAACTGTAATGTTGGGGGGATAAAAAATTTTAATCAAGGTAGCCGATGATATAGTTTTTGATTGCCAACAGTACAGAACTACAACAACACTAGATAAGTTAGAGAACAGCAAAAAGGGCTGGCTTTTTTCTTAATGCCAAAAACAAAGTCATAAAGTTAAAAGAAACCGGCAATGAAAAATGATGAACATGTTTACAATAATGGAATGTTGGGGAAAATGTAAAGATTTCATTTATCTTGGAGTGTTTTTAACAAATACATATGATATCCCCGGGAATAAAAAAAAAAATTGCCATTCCAAAAAAACGCCACAATTGCCTCAAAATCTGGAAAGACCGGCTTCCCTTTACGGAAAAAGCTGGGGTTTTTTGAACTCTTATTTTCCCAATTCCATCATATTTTTCTGAGTGTTTGGTCCCTAAGTAGATAGACAAAAAAAAGATAAATAGTTTTGAAATGTGGTGTTACGACGATACTCGATTACTGGACAGAGAAGAAGACGAAGAAGTGCTGAGAAAAAAAAAATTTAAAGACCGCTGTTTGGACATCTTAAAACGGGAGGAAATTTTAAAATTTTTATTGGTCATTGATAGAATAAAATATTGAGAAAAACTTCTGACGGGATGGGGGGATGGGAAACAGGGAAAGACAAACCCGAAGAAAAGAAAGCAAAACTCAAAATTTGCGGGCTGTCGATGGTACAAGTGGAAAAAAAGCGTAAATCGAGTTTATGGCGAAGGATGGTGGAGGGTCCAGGGCTGCTAAACATGAGCATACCGTTTTTGAGAGATTATATAATTTATATATATATATTGGTTTTGGTTTGTGTGCGTGTGCGTGTGCTTGCTGTGCGTGTGCGTGTGCGTGTGCGGGGTGTTGTTGTGTTGGGGTGTGTGTGTGTGTTGTGTGTGGGGGTGTGGTGTGGGTTGTTTTAATATATATTTTAATATTATTATATATAAAATATTAATATTATATATATATATATATGTATAATTTAATATAAAATTTTAATTTTAAAATATATATATATATTATATATATTATATATATGTGGGGGTTTTGTGTGTGGGTGTTGTTTGTGTGTGGTGTGTGTGTATATTTTATCATATTATATATCGGCATATTTTCTACATACACACACACACACCACACACACCACCACACACACACACCCCACACAAATATATATATAATTTATAATATATATTATATATATATATTAATATATATATACATATTATTCATAATATATTATATAATAAAAATTATTTTATATATATTATATATATAAAAATATATATTATATTTATTGTATTAAATATATTTTTTAAATATATATATATAAAAGTATGTAATAATATAAAAGTATGTATTAATAATAGTATATAATATATAAGTAGTATATATAATGTAATTTTAAAAGTAAAAAATAACTTTTTAATAGGGATATGATATATAAATATATATATTTATTTAAAAATATAAAAATATAAATATTATATTTTGTGTGGTGTTTTGTTTTTGGGGTGTGTGGGGGGGTCTGTGTGTGGGGGTGTTGTGTGTGTGTGTGTGTGTGTGTGTGGTTTTGTGTGTGTGGGGTGTGGTGGGGTGTGTGTGGTGTATGTGGGTGTAAATAAAAGATAAATAAAAAATAATATATTATTATTATATATATAATATATATTTATTAAAATTAAAATTTTATAATTATAAAATTTTATATATTATATGTATTAAAATTGTTATATATATATAATATATATATATAATATAATAATTATATATATATATATATATATATATAATTTTTACCTGCTACATATATTTTACATACTCATGTGTTTATATATTATAAATAATATATATATATATATAAATTTATATTATATATATATATATATAATTTGGGGTGTGTTGTGTTGTGTGTGTGTTGTGTGGTGTGTGTGGTATCATTATGTATAATATATATACCATATCCATAATTTATACACACACCACACCAACACAATAACACACACACAACACACACCACACACACCCCACACACACACACACACCCACCAAAACCATAATATAATATATATATTATAAAATAATAATTAATATATATATATATTTTTAAATGTTTATGAATTATGCACCTATGTGATATTTTTATATAATATTTATATATATATTATATATTATATTTTTTTATATATAGTAATGTGGTGTGTGTTGGTTTTTGTGTGGTGTGGGGTGTGTGTGTGTGTGTGTGTGTGGAAGTGTGTGGTGTTGTGGGGTGTGTGGTGTGTGTGGTGTGTGTGTGTGTGGTTGTGTGTGTGTTTTGGGGTGTGTATGCCTTTATAGACTGGTCTATAAAGTCACAGGGCCATTATTTAAAGATAGCTCTAGTGCGTTTAGGTCAAAAAGGGAAAAACGGGAAACTCACCCTGGATTCATCAAGTCTAATTACTAAGTTTACGGATTTTTTGCAAAATTTTTTTAAAATAAACTTTATGTTTTTATTTCACATGAGTGAAATTTTCTGCCCCTTTATTTTTTTTAGAAAAAAACAAAAGAAACTTGGGGGAATTGTTACCCCAAGAGGAGGTGAGTTGCCCCGTTTTTTTTTTCCTGAGATTGGGCGCTGCTATTTCTCTCTGCCTGTGCGACTTTTTAAAATAGCATGTTTTAAGCTTAGATTTATTTTTTTCCCTTCAACAGTGACAAAATGGGGGGGTCAGACCCAGTGTCCAAATGAGGATCAGTGTTCCCCAAAAAGGCGTAAATTGGGCTTTTAAGTAAAAAGGGGGATAATTCCCCCTTTTGTGTTCCTGATAAAAGTTTTTAAGTTATGATGCCAATGATTTTTTTGATTTTATGATTTGAATTTTTGGCCAATAAAAATAATGCACGGGGGTTTTGTACACGTTCGAAAGTTTTTGTTTTCCGAAAACTTAAGAGCACATCCCTTTCCCCCAGGGTAAATTCCGTCACCTAAAGTGGAGGGTAAACGGCAATTTTTGACCCGACAAAAATGAAAAGTGGGGCTGTCTGGTTGAAAACTGTAAGACCTGGTGCTGAAAAATGAGCTAAAATCCAACAAAACTTTTTAGTTGTAGATGTAGTTTTTCTGTGACAAACATAATTCCAAAAGCAGGAAATTTTTCAACATTTTTATTTGTGGCCCCCCCATTAAAAGTAAAAATCCCAAGCCCCGTCATGTCCCCGTCATCCCTTTTTAGTATCATTACTACCAGTTATGAATATACAGTGGTGCCAATACTGTAAACAAAAACCTTTTTAAGGGAAAAATTCCGATTTATTGATATGTAAGAGATGTGAAAAAATGTGGGGGGAGACCAAAAACAGTTTTAATTCGTGTTATAATTTTCCTAAAGCGCCTGGCCGGCTGGGCCCCTATCGTAGGGGAAACAAGTATAAATTTTATAACCTTGTTTTTCTATAAAACCAGGGGGGTCTGAGGCAATAGAAGCAAAAGAAAAAACAAGCCGCACAAGGGCATCTAAACCAACAAAAGAAATTTACACAAATAACTTTTGAAATTCCGGAGGGGTCCCACACCGTTTATTACTCACATGCTGCAATGGTCAAACAACGTAAGCAACGTTTTCGTTATCTTTAAAAAATTTTCCCCGGGGTGAAAATATAATTTCATGATCGGGGTTTTTTTGTACTACCCTGCCTCCCAGCTCCCGAAAAGTAGGGGGTGTTTTTTTACTTCTAATATGCTTCGCTTTCACAGGGGGTGGCTTTATGCGGGTCAACACACTCTTTTTCTCCGGGGGAAAATATTTTCCCCCTTTCAAGTGCCCGAAGAAAATCTTAGCAAAATCGGATTGCATTCACAATACCTGTTTTGGTATGTGGAAGGCCCTTTTTCAATAGTGGGGAAGGGAAAAATTTTCCCCCTCCGAAGTACCTAACTCTACAACATTTTTTCTAGAACCCTTATCTTTTGCAACAGGGGTTTTTTTTTTTTCATAGTCAAATCAACTTGCTCCTCAGCAAAAGTTTGCCTTTTAAATTAAAAGTGCAAAATTGGAATATTGTAGGGAAAACATAATATTTTAAATGAAGGGTTTTTTTTGCGAAGCACGTTTTTCCCGTCAGTGCTTTGTTAAACATATTTTTTGCTTGCAGCCCGATGCTAAAAAAGAATCAGTCTATGTGTGTCGTGTGCGATGTCCGCACTTCCCTTACTTGGGAGATCGCTCCCTGCCTAGGTCCAGGGCCCCTTTAACGCGGCCTTATATACCCATGACTTTTTTTTTTTCTAAATCATTCAGAAAAACAAAACCCCGAATCCTTTTAAAAGAAGCAAAATGTGAAAGCTCCGTGGAGAAAAAACGATCAGGTTTTTGTAAACAGAATTTTTAACCCGTTAGTTACCACGTCCCCTCCCATTTTTCCCCCTCGTTTCCCACCCCCGACCTCCCCTTCCTCTCCCCTCCCCCTACCCTTTAAACCACAAACTCCCCCGCCCACTCACTCCCCCACACTCACATCTGCCGCCCTCGATAGTGATCGCTCGAGTGGGGGGGTGGGGGTGAAAATCGATTTTTTGTGAAGGTTTTAATGATTCAGTGTCGTCGTCGTAAATATTCAAACATATACGTAGACGCACATATGTACACACTCACATAAGTACACATATATACACACATATATATAAATATATATCACTATATATCTATATCCCTCTATTTATTTATTTATCTATCTA
>NC_051428.1:13281417-13286417 GCF_015228065.2 Penaeus monodon | reverse complement strand
CAAGAGTTTTTTTTTTTTAATCTGCCAGAGGCTCCTAACAGTGACATGCCATCTTTTTTTGGTGCCTCATGAAATTCCAAGCAGCAGCTGCTAAGACAATCCCGACGGTAGAAAAAAAAGCCTTCATCAAGCTGGCTCCACACAGAGTTCAAAGGCTTGCTCCAAGAATGGCAAGTCTCAAAGCAGAACCGCGTTCAATATGAATTGGTAAACTTCACAACGAGGAATGTAATGAAGCCAAGAAGTGGCAGCAGGAGATATATCATGAAGAAGAGATTTTCTGTTGCAATCCTAAACACATGTCCTAAAGGATAAGAGAGATTACTGACCAGCGATCTTTTTCCTCTTCAAATTATAATAAAATTTATATATAATATATATATATAATATATATATATATAAAAATATATATATTATATAAAAGCCATGTATGCCAAAAACAAGCAGCTGTAAAAAAACCAATGGGTTAACAGAATGGTTCAAAATAAAAAAGGGAGTGCGAAGGGTTGCATTCTGTCTCCGCCCCTCTTTAACTATTTTTCTGAAAAAAATTTATGAGAGGTGCTCTAGAGAATTTTTAAGGAACTGAGATGTTGGGGGATCAAAAATTTAAACTAAGGTAGCCGTGATATAGTTTTGATTTTCCAACAGTATCATGAAATACAAAATACTAGTAAAGTTAGAGAACAACGAAAAAGGCTGGGTTTTTTTAAAAGCCAAGAAAAATAAGTCAGAAGATTCAAAACAACCGCAATGAACAATGTAACATGTTACAATCAATGGGAAAGATTTTGGGAAAAAGTGAAAAAGTTTACTTTTCTTGGAGCGTTTTTTTCAAAAACATATGATGATTACCGGAATAAAAAGAAGAATTGCCATTTTCCCCAAAAACGCCACAATTTTCTCCAATAACACTGGAAAGACCCAAGCATTACCTTTCGGAAAAGCTGAGGGTTATTTAACTCATTAGTTTTCCCAATCCATCATATGGTTCGAGTGTTGGGTGCTGAAGTAGATAGAAAAAAAAAAAAATCAATAGTTTTTAAATGTGGGGTTACAGACGAGTATGCGTATTAGCTGGGCGAGAAGAAGACGAAGATGAAGGTGAGAAAAAAAAATTGTAAAGACCGGCTGTTTGGGAAATTTTAAAAGGAGGAAAAATTTTAAGTTTTTTGGTCATGTGATTAGAAGTAAAAGTATTGAGAAAAACTTGCTGACAGGGGTGGGAAGGGGGAAACAAGGAAGAGACAAACCGAAGACAAGGGCAGAGCGACAAAATCAAAGAATTTGCGGGGTTCGATGGTACAAGTGGAAAGAAAAGCGAAGATCGATTTTGTGGCGAAGGATGGTGGAGAGGTCCACGGCGCTCAAACAGGCATACCCTTTTTGATGATGATATTATAATATATTATTTTATATATGTGTGTGTGTGGTGTGCTTGTGTTTGCGTGTTTTGTGGTGTGCGTTGCGTGTGCGTTGGGTGTGTGTGTGTGTTGTGTGTGTGTGGTGTGTGTGTGTGTGGTGTGGTGGGTTTTAATTTTATTATATATATTAATATATATATATATTATATAATATATTATATAATATGTTTATTTATATAATATATATATATATATATATTATATTATATATATAATATATATATGTGTGTGTGTGTTTTGTTGGGGGTGTAGTGTGTGTGTGTGTGTGTATATATTACATATATATCATTACGTGCATATATTCATACAAAACACACACAACACACCACCACACACCCCACACACCACACATATATATATTATATTATATATATATATATAATATATATAAATATATATATATTAATATACATATATATTCAATAATATATATAATTATAATAATATAATATATTATTTTATAAATATATAATATTTATATGTATTATTAGTATTATAAGTATGTATATATATAATAATGTATGTATATAAAAAAGTTTATATTATATGAAATATATTATATATATTTTATATATATAAAAATATAATATATAATATAATATAATGTATAAAATATAAGTTTATAAATATATAGTATTAATATATAAGTATGTATTATATATGTATAAGTATGTAAAAAATTACGTTTATATATGTATATGAAAATAAAATATAATATTATATATTATTATATATATTATAAAAATATTATATAATGGTGTGTGTGGTGATGGGTTTTTGGGTGGTCTTTGTGTGGAGTGGTTGGGTGGTGTGTGTTGGGGGGTGTGGTGGGGTGTGTGGTTGTGTGTGGTGGGGGTGTGTGTGTAATTTTTAAAATAAAAAAAAAATATATATATGATTATATAAAATATTAATTATCTAAATATATATTTTATTTATAATAATATAATTTTAAAATATATTGTTATATAGTATATATATTATATATATATATAATTAATATTATAAAAATTTATATATATTTAAAATATATAATATATTATACCTGCAAATAATAATACATACTAATGTGTATATATATATAATAATTATAATATAAATTTTATATATATATTTATATATAAAAATTAATATATGTGTGTGTGTGTTGTGTGTGTGTGTGTGTGTGTGTGTGTGGTGTATCTTATGTATACATATATTAAACCATATCCATACATTTTACACACACACACAACACCAAACACATACACACACACACCACACACACACACACACACAACACACCACACACACACCACAACACACAATATAATATAATATTATTATATATATATAATATATATATATATATAATATGTATGTATATATGAATGTATCACCTTGTGATATAATATATATATAAAATTTTTTTAATATATATATATATATATATATATATGATATGTGTGGTGTGTGTGTGTGTTGTGTGTGTGTGTGGTGGTTTTGTGTGTGTTTTGGGGAGGTGTGGTGGGGGTGTGTGTGTGTGTGTGGGTGTGTGTGTTTTTGTTGTGTGTGTGTGTGTGTGTGTGTGTGTGGTGTTTTTTGTGTGTGTGTATGGTGTGTGTTGTGTGTGTGTGTGTGTGTTTTGTGTGTGTGTGTGTGTGTGTGTGGTGTGTGTGTGTGTGGTGGTGTGTTTTGTGTGTATGGACTTTTAGACTCGTCTATAAAGGCACACGGCCTTTTTTTAAGATGTCTATGCTTTTGGGTCAAAAAAAATGGCAACTCACCCAGGATTCATCAAGTTGAATATACTAGAGTTTACGGATTTTTTTGCATTTTTTAAACTAATCTTTATGTTATTTATTATCATCATGAGTGAAATTTGCTGCCACTTTATTTTTTTCAGAAAGGAAACAAAAGAAACTTGGTGAATTAGATTACCCCAGAGACGGAGGTGAGTTGCCAGTTTTTCTTTCCTGAGATTGGGCGCTGCTATTCTCATCTGCCTGTGCGACTTTTAACATAGCTATGTTCAAGCTTAGATTAGTATTTTCCTTACAACAAGTGTCAAGAATGAGGGCGTCAGACCCAAGTGTCAACTGAGGATCAGTGTATCACATAAGGCTGTAAGTCGGGCTTCACAGTAAAAGGGACAATAATTCCGTTAGTGTTCCTGATAAGAAGTTTTAAGTTATGATGCCAATGATTTATGATTATTATGATTTGAAGTTATGATGCCAATAAAGACAAATGCACGGGTTCTGTGACACGGTGTCGAAAGTTTTGTTTCCGAAATCTTAAGAGCACATCCACTTTCCTCAGGGTAAATTCCGTCACCTAAAGTGGAGGGTAATAACGGCATATTTTGACCTGACAAACATGAAAAGTGTGCTGTCTGGTTGAAAGCTGTAGAGACCTGATGCTGAATATGAAACTAATATGCCAAACAAAATTTTCAGTTGTAAGATGTAGTTCTTTCCTGGTGACAAGAACATAAGTTGCCATAGAGCAGAGATTTACAACATTTTCTATTTTGTGGCCCCGATTAATATGTAATAATCTCCATAGCCCCGTCAGTGTCTGTCATCTTATTAGTATCAGTTACTACCAGTTATGAATAGTACAGTGGTGCCAATAGCTGTAAGACAAAAAGACTTTAAGGAAAGATTCCGATTTATTGATATGTAAGAGATGATGAAGAGAATGTGGGTGAGACAAAATGCAGTTTAATTCGATGTTATAATTTTCCTATTGCGCCATGGCCATGGCTGGGACCCCTGTCATAGGGGAATCAAGTATAATTCTCATAACCTTGTTTTCTATAATACCAGGGGGTCTGAGAGCAATAGAAAGCAACAGAAAGAACAAGCCGCACAAGGTCAATCATAAACCAACAAATGAAATTTACACAAATAAGCTTTAGAATTCCGGAGGAGGCACCCACACCGTTATATCACATGCGCAATGGTCGTAAACAACGTAAGCAACGTTCGTTATACTTTAAACAATTCTCTGGTGAAAATATAATTACATGATCGAGTTCTTGTACTAGCCCTGACCTCCCAGCTCCAGAATGTAAGGCTGTTTGTACTTCTAGATATGCTTCGCTTTCACAGGGCTGGCTATGATGCAAGGGTCAAACACACTCTTTTTCTCCGGGAAACATATTCCTCCTTATCAAGTGCCCGAATGAAGATCTTAGCAACATCGGATGTGATATTACACAATACACTGTTGAGTATGTGAAGAGAGCACTTGGGCATGTTCAATAGTGTAAGGGAAATATTCCTCCTCGCGAAGTACCTAACTCTACAACAGTTCTCTAGAAGCACTATATCTTAATGCAACAGTTTTGTTTTTCATAGTCACATCAACTTGCATCCTCAGCAAGAGTTTACCTTTAACTATTAAAAGTGCAAAATCATGGAATATTGTAGGTAAGAACATAATATTAAATGAAGGGTTTGTCTGCGAAGCACGGTTTCCACGTCAGTGCTTTGTTAAACATATTTATGCTTGCTTGCCACGATGCTAAAATAGAGATATCAGTCTATGTGCGTCGTGTGCGTATGTCCGTCACTTCCATTACTTAGGCAG
>NC_051428.1:13276417-13278917 GCF_015228065.2 Penaeus monodon | reverse complement strand
ACTGAACGTTTTCCAACGATCTCGGTCCAGCACCCAGTTATTCCAAACCTTGGCTCCCTCCCAGCCGCAACTTCGCCTCACCCTCCACATCACTTCAACCTCAACCTGCTTCCAACAGCGGCCTCCCTACCATCAGCTCCTTCCAGCTCATACCTTCAACCTCAGCCTTCTCCTGCCTCCACCTTATTAATCATGGCAGACGTTCCACTCACAGCTGGTCGCATTTCGGCGAGCTTACTGCCGTTGCGTGGAAAGTGAAGGGGTGTTTGCGGCTGGACGTTCTCGTAGCAGGGACGCGGAATACTCTGAAGGGGTCCGAGTGCGTCCCTCGCCCGACGCCTTCCGCTGTTGCCTGACGAGCCGCTCTCTTAAATGGTGAATGGTAATGAGGTTTTGAGGACGATGATATAATGAGGTTCTATAAGGACGTTAATGGTGTTGGGGTCCTGAGGACGTTAATGATAATGAGGCTGTAAGGACGCTAAAGATGATAATGGTCTGAGGACTTTCATGATAATGGGATTTTATTTCTACAAACGTTAACGTTCATGGGGTTCTAAGTACTTTAATGGTGATAAGTTCTAACGACGTTAATGATAATGTTCAGAGGACAATCATAATCAAGGTTCTAAGAATGAACGATAATGAAATTGTAAGGACGTTAATGAGAATAAGATTCTTAGGACCTAAATAGAGACGAGATTGATAATAAGAATCAAAGATGGTCTTTGATTCTTATTCACGCGACATCACCTTAGGCGAGGGACAGCTGATGAAATGAAAGAAACGAAGAAAAGAGGAACAGTTGATCAAATTAAAGAATTGAAGTTAAAAGAGTGGGATGCCGGGTCTAATGAAAGAAACAAAGTTACAAAGAGTTGGATAGCTGATCAAAAGAAAGAAATGAATTTAGAATGAGTGGAATGGCGGATCAAATAAAAAAAAAAAAATAAAAAGAGTGAATCATAGGTCGTACGGCGTGGATAAAAGATAACAATAAAGAGAGAGAGAAAGGAAGACACACAGACAGACTGACTGACAGAAAGACGGATACGTAAACACTCACACACAGAGTAAGTGCGAGAGAGACAGACGGACAGACAGACAGACAGACAGACAGACAGACAGACAGATCTCAAAGCCTTTTGGACACTGACTTATGATCCCTTTGACTTATGTTGACCTGTGAATTATATACTATGTTCTGTCCGCGCGAAGCGTACTTGTGACGTAATATTGTGGTCATGGAGAATCAGAAGAGCATAGGTCAGAGGTGACACCAGACAAAAGATCCACCTGAGTGAACACATAGTAGATATAGTAACATGGGAGATAAAAGCTATAAATAGTATAGTAAATATGTACACACACACACACACACACACCACACACACACACACACACACACACGCAGTATATATATATATATAATATAATATATATATATATATATATATAATATATATATTAATATATATATATATATATATGCGTAGTGTGTGTGTTGTGAGTGTGTGTGTGGGTGTGTGTGTGTGTGTGTGTGTCTGTATGTGTGTGTGTGTGTGTGTGTGTTTGTATGCATATATACATACATACATACATACATACATACTACATACATAATATATATATATATATATATATATATATATAATATATATATATAATATATATATATAATATATGTAATATAAATATAGATATATATAATATATAGATATATATATATATATAATAATATATATACTATATAATGATATGATAGATATATATATAATATAATATATATCATATATATATATAAGATATATATATATATATATTATATTATATTACTAGTATTATATGTATGGTGATTATATCTGCTTTTTTTTTTCTTATATTGTTGGTGTATGTTTTCTTTATTATATATTATGTTTTATATAGTTGATGTGTTTGTGTGATGTGTAGTGTGTGTGAATAATATTATATATATATATATATAATTATATATATATATATATATGCACTACATACTTGTGTGGTGTGTGTGTGTGTGTGTGTGTGTGTGTGTTGTGTGTGTGGTGTGTGTGTCGTGTGTTGTGGCTCTGTGTGTGTGTTGGTGTGTGTGTGTGTGTGTGTGTTTTTCTGTTTTATTTATGTGTAGTGTGTCGTATGTGTGTGTGTGAAATATATATATTATAGATACTTTTTTTTTTTTAGTAGTTGTGTATGTTGTGTGTTTGTTGTGTGTGTGTGTGTTGGTTGTGTGTGTGTTTTGTGTGGGTGTGTGTGTGACGTGTTGGTGTATTGTGTGTTGTGCGTCTGTGGTGTGTTTGTGTGGTGTTGTGTGTGAATATATTTATATAATATATATATTATATTTATATATATTTTTTATATTTATTATTATTATGATATGTGTGTGTGTGTGTGTGTGTTGTGTGTGTGTGTGTGTGTGTGTGTGTGTGTGTGTGTGTGTGTGTAAGTATTTGGCAAGCAGCTGTAGTTGCATCAGTAC